>NC_141028.1:30567500-30867500 GCF_052040795.2 Danio rerio
TGTATAACAATGATTTGTTCTGTAGACTATCGGAAAAAATAAAGCTTAAAGAGGGCTAATAATTTTGATCTTAAAATGGTTCATAAAATTATTTTAAACAGCTTTTATTCTAGCCAAAATAAAACAAATTAGACTTTCTCTAGAAGAAAAAAAAACATTATCAGACATCCTGTGAAAATTTCCTTGCTCTGTTAAACATCATTTGGGGAATATTTAAAAAAAGAAAAAAAAATTCAAAGGGGGCTAATGAGTCTGACTTCAGCTGTATTTGTCATGGTCAACCTGAGTTCAATAAACCTTGTTGTCTTCTTGCGTCAAACAGGCACATGCCATGAAGAAAGCAAAAAAAGAATCTGCTGTATGTCCTCTATTGTTTTTGACGTCGTTGTTGAAAAGTTTGTGGAAAGCGCGAGTTGTTTAGCTTCTTTTTGTTTAGCTTTTTCTCTCTATTTGCTTGCGGTCAACGTATAGATGTCTATTTTTTATTAATAAACTTAATTTCATTTCATTTTTCTTCGGCTTAGTCCCTTTATCAGGGATTGTTATAGTGGAATGAACCACCAACTTATCCAGCATGTTTTACACAGCGGATGCCCATCTAGCTGCAACCCAGTACTGGTAAACATTTCGTATAGTGCATGTCTTTGGACTGTGGGGGAAACCGGAGAACCCTGAGAGGATACCCATGCAAACACGAGGAGAACATGCAAATTCCACACACAAAGACCAACCAATCCAGCCGGGACATGAACCAGTGACCTTTTTGCTTTGAGGCGACAATGCTAACCACAAAGTGTTGCACAATGACAATAACCTACATGTGATTATTGCAATGCTTCTCCCATCTGTTTAGAAATGGACAAATGCGAGATTGAATCGTGAAAAAACAAACAATCACATGATTGGATGAACCAATGATCAGTGGAAATGAGGCATATCTGTACAATTCAACCAGTGTTTTATGCATGAGTGTTGTTAAGAATGGAAGTTCTTATTGGCTTTAAACTGGTTTAAATTAACTAGGACACTTTGATATTTGCACTGGACTTGATCGGTTCTCACTGGCCGTCAGGTGATTGTGACTGATTAGTGTAGTAAATGCATTTGCTCTAGCTAAAAAATTTAATAGCACCTGCTTGAAAAAAATTTAATAGCACCTGCTTGAAAAAAAAAGTTACAAAATGCCATCTGCGTTTTGTAGAATCTGGTTTGATCTTGTGGTTAAGCAAAAAATGGTGGAAAATTTCAACTTTTATTGTAACTGTTAAGGTTTGAATAAGCAATAAGCAATAAGTTAAACAACATTGAATATTTCAAATTAATAATGGATTCAGATTTCTGTAAATTATACAGCTGCTATATATCATTCCAGCTTTAAAAAAAGGAATGGAAAATGCTTGATATATACCCACAATTCGAAAATAAGTCATATACTTATGAAAATAAGCCGCAACCCATCTCTGGGAAACATCCACACACACACACATTCATTCATTCATTTTCTTGTCAGCTTAGTCACTTTATTAATCCGGGGTCGCCACAGCGGAATGAACCACCAACTTATCCAGCAAGTTTTTACGCAGAAGATGCCCTTCCAGCCGCAACACATCTCCTAGAAACATCCACACACACACTCATACACTACGGACAATTTAGCCTACCCAATTCACCTGTACCGCATGTCTTTGGACTGTGGGGGAAACTGGAGCACCCGGAGGAAACCCACGTGAAGGCACGGAGAACATGCAAACTCCACACAGAAACGGCAACTGAGCTGAGCGACCCAGCGACCTTCTTGCTGTGAGGCGACAGCACTACCTACTAAATGTATAACACAAATATAACTTGGCACAGAGGGACAACCCTGTTGACTTTACATTCATATTCACATTTTCCAGTTGATAGATATTAAATAACCAGAACTTATTCTGATTTAAACAGAGTGAGCATTTAAGAGCAGATGGCATACACAAGTGTGGATTGTTGTACATACACAGGAAAACAAAGCAAAAGAGCACTGTTAAAAAAAATCTGTAATTTTACGGTTTATTGGGTATTAAAAAAGTAAAATAATGCCCATTAAATTACAGAAAGTTACCATAAAATATCGGATATTAAATTTCAGAAATTACCTTAAATTTTAATTTCTGGTAAATTTCTGTAATAAAAAAAGAAAAAAAAAAAGTATATATGAAGACTTCAGATGGGTTCTGAATATTTTCCTAATAAAATGAGCATTTGTTTCAGGCTCCTGTGTATTGGTTCAATAATTTCACCTTTATGTCAATAAATAAATTCTTATATAGAATTAAGGTGGCAAAGAAAAATTTCAGACGGCACTTAGAGGTTTTCATTTAGTCAACCCAGACTCATTTAGATTATGTAGCCCTATATACATTTCTGGAGAGTGCCAAAAACACCCCAGGAGCTCAATTTTTATTTATTTTTTTACAGTTTTTGTTTTCGCGAATCCACCAGAGGATTTTTACCAAATTCTCACTATCAACTTAATACTTATTTTATTTTATGGATTCTGTTACTATCTTACCCGATTTCTGGAACCGTTCTTCACTGGACTCAAACCCTCTTGTTCTGGTCTACTCCTCTCTGCATCTCAAGTCCACTGACGTAAATGGCGAGCTAACTGAACAAACTGGTAACAGCCGGAAAGGTGTCTACATGGAGGTAAGCCTTCAGCTAGTAAGCGCGAAAAGGTATCATACTAGGCTTGGGTAATACGGTAATATGGTATACCGCAGAATCTAAAAATAGCAACGGTGTCAGTTTCAATACCGTAATACTGTCATAAAAAAACAATGCACTTAAATAAGAGACAAGTATTAAATATTAAAATTATTTATTTAATGCTGTCTAACAATATCGCTCCTGAGCGAGCGAGCACGCGTGGATGCTATTTGTTTGTTTGTGTGTGTGTGTGTGTAAATGAGAGAGAGCATAGTGCTGTCCGTCTTTCTCTCTCTCTCTGTGTGTGTGTAAATGAGAGAGAGAGAGCGTAGTGCTGTGTGTGAGAGCGTCCTGCACAGATCTCTAATACGAACAAGACAAACATGTGACCGCGAAAATAATGTTGCATAGACGGTATTCAGTTTCTGAATGGTTTAGGCACAAGCCAACAGTTTGATGACGCTGTCTGAGCCTTAAGTCATATTTTTTTTAATTATGCACGGTAATACCGGATACCAGGGTAAAATAGGGAGGAGGTTTGACGGTATCAAAATTTGGTAAGCCTACATCTTACCGCCTCGTAGCGTTCATTGTTAAAAACAAAATGCAGCCATACGTACTTCTGGCTATAATTTGTGATCTCCAAAAACATATATAGGGCTAAGTTTTTAAAATAAGCCTATGTTGCATTTAGTAAAACACTTCATAAATGTGTCTCTAAAACGTATATAAAAATTACAAAAGTGTACCTTTTGACAAGTACCGTCCGGCGACACCTTTTGTACCTTGGCTAAAATGTACCTTGTACCTCGGATAAAAATGGCTTTTATTAATATAGTAAGCCAAAAACATGATCTGTTTGTAAGAAACAAGCTAACATTTGAACTGTAATAAAGCAATAGAGAAAATAGCAAAGTGAATTAAGTGGCTGTCTACTTATAACTCAACACTCTCAGACTCGAGATGATGAAAGACCAATGAAAGAGATTTCAGAGAAAGTCTCTTACTGCTTAACAGGAAAAATGGCTGCAACAAAACAGAGAATAAAAAAAATCTAGAAAACGCAATGCATTTCATCACTGAGAAACATTCAAAGGAACCTTGCTGTTTTAATGAATTACAAAGTCGGAAATCAACGAGAGAAAGCCGGATATGAAGAATGAACACGAGAGGAAGAATGACAGTAATGAGAAGCAGGAAAAAAAGGAGGAGAGCATCTCCCATCGTGGGTTTTTGGTTTCCCCTTAAAGCAGAGCTAGAAAAACCTTCCGGATAAATGAAACCACAGCGGAGGCGAAGAGAATCAGACACCTGCGATCAGACAAGAGCCACAGAGGAAAATGAAGGGATAGTTTGAGATAAAAAGGGGGAAAAGTAGCCTATGAGGATGAGGTGGATGGAGATACTGAGCAAATCCCCCCCAAACAATAATCACTGGATGAAACCCAAAGCCTTTCACAGCACACAGCAGGCAGAGCTGATCTGGCCCTCTGGTTGTGGAGGGGGGTGTTGGGGGGCTCCTATCCTGGGGCAATGACCAGATGCTTCAATGAAAGATTGGGATTTTTTGCTCTTTGTGTGAATGGGGTTGGGGGGTCACACTCACAACCTGTAACGTTTCACTTGTTGATGATCACTGTAATTTTGCCAGGTTGATGAATCAGAATATATATAAATCATAAAAGGATAGTAATATTGAATATAAATGCAAATAAATAAACACAAAGAAAAAGTGAATTTTTACAACTCAAAAATTGTACTTGAAACCTGTAATATTTCACTTGTTGTCAATTTCTGTGATTTTGACAGGTTTTTCAAATATGTTAAAGCAAATGTAAAAGAAGTAGATATGTAAATGTGCAAATATTTTTCTACATTAGCCTAATATTATATAACTGCTGTAAAAAGCTGTGGTGCTGGAATAAAAACTTAAAATAACGGTTGTTACATTACAGAAATTTACCATAAAATAACAGACATTAAATTACAGAAATTTATCAGAAATTTTAATTTAAGGAAATTTATGTAATTTAAGATCCGTCATTTTACAGTAAATGTCTGTAAATTAGCAGCCGTTATTTTACGTTTGCTTTCCGGCAACCCAACTACCAGAAAAAAATGTATAGATTTTTTTTACATTGTAGCTTTCATAACAATATTTAGGATATTATATCAACTAAATAAGATTAAACATACATTAAATATAAATAAAACAAATAAGTAAAACTAAAACATCAATAATTATGTTACATAAAAGAATGTACAAATGTAAAAAAGTAAATTAAATATTCAATAAATAAACAATGGGCAAATTTATGGTTTCGATATCAAATTTATTTCTTCTATTTAGTATTTCATATATTTTATAGTATTTAGCATGAATAATATAATATATTTAGTTATTCAGCAAGAAACTTTATATAAAATATTTTAAAAAACAAAAAGTTTATACTATTACATAGCTATTATAAAATGCTATTATTATTCCTAATTACTCATTCATTCATTTTCTTATGAATTGACTTATCCAGCACATGTTTTACACAGCGGATGCCCACATACACTACAGACAATTTAGCTTACACAATTCACTTATAGCACGTCTTTAGACTTGTGGGGAAAACCCGACCAGCCAGAGAAAATCCACGCAAACACGGGGATAACATGCTAACTCCACACAGAAATGCCAATTGAGGCTCGAACCAGAGGCGACCATGCTACCCACTGCGCCACCATGACACCTTTAATAATTATTATATTATATAATTTTTATAGTTAAACAACTATATTATATACATACTATTTGTAATTACTTTAGATATTCAGGCATTCATTTACACAGTTATTGATATATTGACATTATATTATTCTATATTTATATTATATTTTATTTATTTAGTCTCTGTTTAAATAATAAACACCTGTTAAAAAATTCCACAATCCTTATGCATTTGCATTTACTAAACATTCAAATAAATAATACACTGTAAATGTGAAACAATACACTAACACTTACCCTAACGCTCTTGAGCATGTGAGTGTATAACAATTATTTTAGACAACTGCTCAGAAACAGAGAAGAAGAGAACAGGAGTGGCGTGTGGTGCATTCAGACACTTCATTAAGTGAATGGGGGGCCGGTTTGAGAGACTCCCACTTGCTTTACATGTAAGCACAAAGACATAAAGAACATAAAGGCTGCAGAATGAAGGCAGATGCCGACATCGTCCTGTCCTATCAAGCTCCATTCACAGTAACTGCGGCCTGCACTTATCAGCATTGTGCAGGCTGAGAATGTGTGTGTGTGTGTGCGACAACCTCTGATGGTGATCTGCTTTAAAACTGCACTGATCAATGAAATCTAACCTTTCGTGTTTCTTGCTTCATTGTTTAGTGTTTTTTACAAGGACACGGAGACGGTGTTGTAACTGTTAAATAGAAAAATACCAAAAAATTAGAAAATAAAATATAAATAATAGTTCAGAAGTAAAATGCTAAATAAAAATTGTAATTTACATGAAAAAATATAATATATTACGACTACTTCAAATATGAGATATGCCATTTTGGTTACCAAATTGTGATAAGAGTGTAAAAAAATTTATTTATATACATAATAAACAAGTTAATTGCAAGTTTTTTTTCATGTTTATTTTTTTTTTAGATAATTGTTCTGTTCATCAAGGTAGCATTTATTACAATTTTGAATCACTGCTTTCTTATTGTATGTAGTTTCAAATTAAATTATTACTCCAGCCATTATTGTTTTTATTACTATTAACATAAAAAATTTGTAGAAACAAATAAGTAAACTAAATTTCTACATGTTGTCCCAACGCAAATCGACTGTGTGCATTTTTTACAGTGTATACTATAAAAAAATATAAAACAAAAAGTTGGCAACAAATAGTTTTATGTTGCTTTAACTTATTTTAATAAGTTAATCGGGTTTTAACAAAATGTTTTAAATTATAATAGAGTTTAACTAAAGTTAAGATGACTAAAAAAGTTCATTTGATTCAACTAAAGAAATGAAGGCAGCAATAATGTTTTACAGTATACACTGAAAAATAATTATTCATTGAATTTACAAATCTTTTTTAAGGTAACTGGTTGCAAACAATTTATATTAGCTGAATTGAAATAAGCAAATTAAATTGAGTAATGTTCAGCTTCATTGGTTTGTTTTAATTCAGCTCATATAAATAAATAAAAAAAATATTGAATCCAATCAATCCTTCTTTTCAGTGTACATTTCACTTTTGCTTAGATGGCATAATGCAAAACATAAATGCACTGTACACTGCTTTCTGTTATATACAGTTGAAGTCAGAATCATTAGCCCCCCTTTTATTTATTTATTTTCTTTTTATATTTTCCAAATGATGTTTAACACAGCAAGGGAATTTTCAAACTATGTCTGATAATATTTTTTCTTCTGGAGAAAGTCTTTTTTATTTTATTTCAGCAAGAATAGAAGCAGTTTTTAATTTTTAAAAATTATTAACCCCTTTAAGTAATTTTCTTACCCGATAGTCTACAGATCAAACCATCATTATACAAAAACCTGCCTAATTACCCTAACCTGGGGTGCGTTTCCCAAAACCATCGTTAGCCAACTAAGGTTGCAAGTTCTGTCGTTACAAACAAAGTTTGTTGATTTGCCGTTTTCCAAATCCGTCGCTCATCTGCAAACTGCGTTGCAAACTTGAGCACTCGCAACTACACCTCTGGAGACATATTCATTTAGAACACTCTAATATTCAAAGTTGGAATTATTAAAAATAAAAAAGCATCATCTCTCTTAGATGTAATTTGCTTTCAAACTATTTTTACAGCACAGTTTTGCGATCTTCATGTTTACAATTGTGCTCCCTTCGCAGTGCACTTTGAAAACATTGATGTCATTTTGAACACAGCCTCATGCAAAAATTAGGTGACCCATAATTTAAAAGCAGAATTTATGTTATGTCTTCAAAGCTTGTGAAAACAAAAAGCATACGTTAATTCTTTTAAGGTTATTTATTAAGTATCTGTACTGTATATGACATGGGCCTGCTGGTTAGAACTTTCTGCTGTGGTTTACAAGTGTTAAATTGTAAAAGTAGACTTTTCTAAAAAATAAAAAAACAATATCCTACTTAATAATAATAATAATAATAATCATCATTAATATTTTTATTAAAGTAAGATTTTTTCATTTCTAATACATAATAAAAATTACATTTCATTTTATAATAAATAGCCTCACTATTTATTTATTTATATGATTTATATATGATATTAGAATACGTGTTAGCTTTTGTAAGTGATTTTATGTTTTAGAATAAGATATGTCATATTCTCAATAATATTGGTAAAGGAAACATGGACCCTATATTAGGGTTGGGCAATGTCGACCAATTTGGCATCATATGATGTCTAATGTGAAACATGGCGATGGACGATGCCATTAATTAATTGTAGCCTACCATTTTTACTACCTGACCCACATGGACTTTGCTTTAACCATAACCAAACCATAAATAAATAAAGTTACAAATGACCACCTGTCAATCACTTTTTTTTACTTTTTTCGGACTCTGGCATGAATAGGCAGTGATCTGTGTCGTTCTACATGGCTTTTCCTACAGCTGGTGGAGGAGACGAGAGTTCGGTTGGACTTCACTGTAGTGCATACATTTTCATTGTTTTCACTGCGAAATCCTCACCATGTGCACGGATTTCGGGAGACATTTATGCATAAGACATCTTCGCACCTAAAAACACCAAACGCAGCATTCAGGAACAGATAAACAGTTGTTATGTGAACTTGCTGAAGTAAAAAAAGCCTGCAATGCTTGCCCCACCTTTGTGCTTTTCTTATTGGCCCACTGTTCTAACTGAACGCAATTGATTGGTTAATATCAGCCGTCAATCACACAGTCGATGCGTTCTGCCTTCAGATGACAGGAGTTACAACCGCGAAAATGTGAAGCGCTGAAGATGACAGATTTACTCACAGTTACTAATATTGGCACATCTTATTAGTGATCATGTGCTGAATGTTAATACAGCATTTACACTTTTCCAAGAGTGGATGAAAGACTTCGAGTGGCTTCAAGTCCGTATGAAAATGACTAAAGCCATTCACTGTAAAGTCTGTGGGACAGGGTTTTCAGGTAACAGCGTTTGCCACTGAATCTACACCTTTTAAGCGTGAGAGGTGCTGTAAATCCTTCATTTAATCCTCACGATGCTGTCACCCATGCAAGCGGCAGCTATATGTAACATTTAACACAGCTCATGAAAAGACCGTTATTGCTAATAATATGGCATGCAAATAATAAGTTATATATCAATATAAATGTGGGGCGGGGCGATGGATTGCGATGCCGACTCAGCATCGTGAAGTTTGTCGGCCATCGGCGATGGCATCGTCTATCGGCACAACCCTACCCTTTATGTGCCATTATTTCAGTTAATATGGAAAGCGAGTGCATTTTTTACCAAATCTAATATTGGATTTTATTTTAAATGTGTGTTTGTTTAAAACAATATAATTTGAACAAAGAAATGATGAGGTTCTTCTCTAAAGAAGTAGTTACTGCACCCCGTTTAGCGCGCCATTATGGGCATTTTACGTTACAACTAACATGGTTGAAGCGATGGATCTGCGACACAGAAATAATGCGTTTTGGGAAACATTCATCACTACATCGTTCTTTTCCCAAATGATGCATCGTACTATGATAGTTCAGTCGCAAGTTACGTCCTTGTTTGGGAAAGTACCCCTGCCTAGTTAAAATAATGAACCTAGTTAAGCCTTTAAATGTCATTTTAAGCTGTATAGAAATGTGGTGAAAAAAAATCTGCTCTCCGTTAAACAGAAATTGGTGAAAAAAATAAACGGGGGCAAATAATTCTGACTTGAACTACACTCAAAAAAATGAATTTTGGCTTTTGTTGGTCCAAAGAATATAACTATGTTTAAATTAAACAATTTGCTTATGTTTGTGTACTAAAAATAAAAGTGTTATGTTGGAAAAAATTAGAAAAAGTAAGTTTTCACATTTAAACAGCTTGCTTAATTAACATGAATGAAAGGGAGTAGTGTTGCTTCTGCAGTACTGCATTTTGGTCAATAGGTGGAGTAATATCTGCACATGCGCAGTTTCAAAACAACACAGGAAGCAAGAAGATTCAAACCACAATGATCACTCTCAGCTCGTTTAGATCGGCGCCATAATATGGGAATCAAAAGATGAAGATTACAGTACAAATTGAGAACGTGCACAGAAAGCTTTCCTTAATGTGGATGCAGGTGAGATTTTTTTACTTTGTATGTATTCATACTGAGGCTGTGACAACATTTGAATCACTAATGAACTTCCTTGTAATACTATGTTGTGTTTGTGTATAGTATTGTTATGAAATTGTCATGTTTCCTGTGTCTTTTTCACATTAAAGGCAGATTAATTTCTAGTTTTTTTGCATTCATGTGAAATTTTATACTTGGTATATATTAAGCCCAAAATAAAGTTGCAAACGTTGGTAGTAAGAAATAGTCTAATTTTAAATGAGTGTCAAGCAGTTTGTCAAGTTTTAATGCCAGTTTTGATAACTTACATAATGTTAATTAAAAGGTGGTGTTGGCAAAGCATATGTGACGCTTAAATAGGATGACATCTAGCATGATGACATATTTAATGTAAGCTTATTTGTTTGGTCATCTAACACATTTAAACTTTTAAGTTTAGTAGTTTGCAGTTTTTTTTTCCATTTTTATTATTATAAATATATTATTCTAAATGCTATATATTTATATTATTAAATTTTATTATTACAAATCTTTGCTTACTCGCATCTTTTTTTCTCCCTCAGGTTTACAGCTCAGCCTCTGTCCCATATCTGGCTGAGGAGACTGTGGATAATCCAGGTACTATGTCTTTAGATGCCTAGACACGCATTAAAATGATGTACAGTAAAAATTACTAGTAATTTTAACTACTAATTTTTTAGTAAATTACTAATTGTCATTTCATGTCATTTAGAACATCACCAGTGGAAAAAAAGGTGTGAATGCATTCTCAAAGCCCTTGTGAGGGAGTACACGGTAAGCCATTTACTTTTTTTTACATTTTGTATTTTCCTCTTAAACTATTTCCTCCTTTCACCTTTGATCTGTTGGTAAACTTTTTATTTTTTTACTTGACATTTTTAGGATGCTGGACATGATGAAGCACAAACCTTGATGTGCAACACCAACTTATGAATCTACAGTAGTTACATTAACATTTATCAGACTCTCTTGTCTAAAGTGACTTACAATTGAGGACACATTCAGCAAATCAACAAGAAGAGGCAATACACCCAAGATGTGCTAATTATACAAAAAATTGTTAAGAATGCTTCTACATGTGGTTTGTCAAGCCCACTCACCTGTGTGAAGCAGACTTTATGCACAATGTTTTTTTGTGTGTGTGTTTGTTTTTTTTTAGATATATGGAGTGGTTGTAAGAAAGTGTCTGGTGCAAATGTGCAGAAATGGTGCCCAGAGAGATGAATGTGTGTAGCTATTGCATGTTCTGTGATGGTTGGTCTAATTTATGATGTAATGCTGATTGTGTTACATTGCTTTAAAGTGGTAATCTTTCTTTGAACAACTGAAGTGTTATCTGCTTTTTCAGTGTAAAGAAGGTACATCATAGTTTACAAAAGAAGACTTAATTTTTCTAAGTATATTTTTGTTACTCATTTAATGGCAGAATATTATTTTTTAAATGTTTTTTGTAATATATGAAAAGTAATTCGAAAAGTGTATTTTATGATGTTTTTGTAAGCTTATTTTTGTAAATCATTTATTGTTTTTAATTTACTTCATACTTGTATTAATATTAATTTAATAGTATATTGTACATACAGTATTTAACTTATTGTAATAAGTGAAGATACAGATAAAGACAATATTTGGATTTTGATAATCATTTTATTGCTGGAAAATGTGTAAAACTGTAAAAACGCTATTGAATAAACTCAATGAAACAGAAACAGTTTTTTTTATTTGGTTAAACATAACAATCTAAATTTTAGAATAATTGTACTTAAATAACTACATTGATTAAAGCTAAATTATAAATGTTACATTGATTGAACTAAACAACATTACATTACCTTTATGTAACTAACTTAAGTTACTAAAATAACTAAAATAAATATTCTTTATTAAAGGTAACTTAACTCAGTTACGTGGAACGAGTGGACAAAAAAAAGTTAATTAACGCCAACATGTCATTTTTTTGAGTGTATATATATATATATATATATATATATATATATATATATATATATATATATATATATATATGTGTGTGTGTGTGTACACAAAATCTCATTGACATTGCAGAATTTGGGCATAACAAAGTGCATACAGCCTTCCAGTGTTTGACTCGAAACAGACGGGACACGAGATGCAGAACGGAACCAAACAGAATGTACGCTGGTTGTTGTATCAACTCACTCAGCGATTGTGTGACATTTCAGGCCTTTCCTTCTCTTTCTCTCTCATAGAAAAGGGGTGTTAGAGGAGGGAGGGATGGTATCAGAGGGGGGTCTGTCTGTCTGCGTGTGTGAAGGCACAGACGCTTCAGTAGTAATGTGATGTGTGTCCCGAGGGATGTTTGATGGATTAATGCTGAGCAGCTCCATTGCGATGTACCACCTGATCTCACTCCCACCGTCTGCCTCTATAAAACCTGCCTGACTGCTGATCTCAGCTAGTCTCTCAGTCTCTCCTCTCTCTGTCTGTCTGTCTTTCTCTCTATCTCTCTCTCTCTCTCTCTCTCTCTCCCCTCTATCTCTTCCTCCTCTCAGCCGCCTCCGCTGCAGGCCAGGAGCTATCCAGTGCTGAACAAGTGATTTTTTTTTCTTTTTTTTTCAGCAGCGTAAGCGGGTGTGTGTGTGTGTACAGTAACACACACTCACACACAGTATTGTACCATCAGACATCTCTCTCCTCCAGCGTGCTCTTCATTTCTTTCCTTCATCAGTTTTCTTTTTTAGTTCCCGAGATCTGGATCTTGTTTTTTTTGCACGACGGATTTCATTCGGGACGATTTGATCTGTTTTTTGCGGGTCAGTCTGCGACCGATGTGAAGGATTTTCTGGTGCGTCTGTGCGACCGTAAACCATGCCTCGCTCGTTTCTGGTGAAGAAAATCAAACTGGATGATTTTTCCTCATCTCCCGTGTCTAATCATCATCACCATCATCACAATGACCGCCATATGGACGACTCCTTTACGCGCTCGCGCTCCAGTTTGGGAGTCCGGCTTTGCGAAAACGGTGAGTAATGTGCTTAAATATATTGTTTTTACACATAACAGCAGCCTGACTACATGGGCTCGATAAATATTTCCAAACCCAATTTGTGTTTTGTGTGGCCAACAGATGTTACATAAAGCTTCCCGTTCTGTCGCAAACTAATCCGTAAAAACCCTCCATCCTTTCACCCCCAACCCCGTCCTCCATTGTGCCCCCCAGACTTTCTTTGTTTTTGTTTTTTCTCTGACACAAATCAGGTCACGCAGTGAGATCAGCTTATGCGAATAAATCCCTCATACCAGTTTGTTGTGTGTAACAGCTAATGCTAAGGCTAACGTGCTGCTTTTGTGGGGCTGATGTGTTTGTCCTTAGCTGATACTGCCCTTGAGTTTCGGTCCAAACACCCCCCCCCTCCCTGCATCCCTCCATCCACTCTCTCTTTCCTCGCTCTCCTCCCCCATCCTCCTTTTTCTGCTTCATCTCACTATTTCACTCTTTCACTCTCCTGCTTCCGGGTACATGAATCTAAGTGGTTGAAGGGGGGTGGAGGTTGTGTTTCAGCCATCATTGATGCCACTGGAGACATTCGAGTATACTGTACTGTATGGCTGGAAGGAGAACGAGGGAGATGAAAAGAAAGAAAAGCTGGAGGCAGCGCTGACTTTTGTCACATGATGCAGCAGCACGCACACGCACACAATAGGGCAAATAGCATCACGCGCAGAGTAGAGCCCAGCATCCCTCAGCGGACATGATGGGACAGGCTGAGCTAAACTGAGCCAGTCTACTGAGACTAAAAGGGAGTCCAGAGAGCTCTGTGTCCTCGCAGACAGATTTCGGCAGCAGATGTGTGGCTCGCTCTGCCCCGCTATGCTGTTTTTCACAGATAAGCAAGATAAGACAGGGGGGATATATTCCCACCTGTTACGAAAAGAAAAAACACTACAGACTGTTTATCGTTTCTGGGTCATTGTAAGATTATTTGAACTTTTAAGGTGAGCAGCTTGTTTTAAAATGACATTCAAACATGCATTTTCTTTTTATTTTATGAATATTACTAATTCACATGAATGGTTTAAGCATCAGAACTTCTAAATAACAAAGGACATACAACTCCATTCTTCTCATCTTTCAAGACTAATAATTAAAGAGCATATTTAAAAATTCGATCACAACAATTATTGTTTCTTTAAACAAATCATGATTATATTTGCAGTATTAACAGTATTATTCTATTGATTTATTCATATTTGTTTATTATAATATTAATATCTAAACTGTGTTATTAAATGAACAATTATTGTTTATTACAGCTATATTTACAATATTACACTGAATAACCGTTTTTCCAGCCAAAAATGGTTTGGTTTCTTTGTACTTCTGTATGCAATAAATAAATAAATAAATATAAATTTGGGTAAAATATAAGGAAAACACCCCCAGCACTTTTTAATAACACTTATTCGAACTGTGAAGGCTTTCAAGATCATTGTGTATTGGTTAATATATAAAAAATATTTATTTTAAAAACAGTGTTTTTGTTTCGATCTTTGTTTTTGTTGTACACCTGTAGTGTTCCTACAGAAAATATAGCAACCAACAAGTTTAAAACATATATGTAATTACATCAATCAAATAGCCTAATAATGTCTAAGCCAATTTGTGAGGACGGTACAGATAAATGTCTAAAAACATCCTGTCAGATTGTCTTCTGTTCCACTTTTCCCTGACAAGCTTCATTGTTAATACTCTTTGCTTCCTTTCTGATACTGTACTGCATTAAACGCCATTCAGTTTCCCTTTTAGCATGCAGATTCAATTACAAACATTTTGTCGAAGACATGGCACCTTGGAAGGTGTATTATGTCTGTGAAATTTCAATGGCAATAAACGCGTCTGAGCCCCACGGCTGCCAGAAATCCTTTTAGCGGCTCCTGAATGACCCTCATGATGCATTAAGACTTGCTCTTCATGGTCAGAGGGCTCATAATCAGTTTAGAGAAGTTAGGGGGGAGTTTATTTGTTTCAGCAGATAGAAACGTAACAGGATGTCCTGTTTTAGGGAATAAATTGTCATATTTATGGAATAAAAAGGACATTTTGATGTTTTGAAATCTGGGAAATAGCTTGATTCTGTTCTGAGAGAAGTGAAAGTTCCTTCAAAATCTATTCAAAACGTCAACCTCTGTTCACTTCCACTTTTAGCAGATTAAGCTGTGAATAATGGACATATAACACAAAACTCTACAGGAGCCTCAGATAATCTGATCAAAGCAAAAGAGAGCCTGAGTGGCTTCTTCATCTCAAGGAGAGAAAGAGAGACACTTGTGCTTCCACCACAGTTAACCTGCTTAATTAGCCATTAACCATGTTAAAAGCCTCTGGGTCTTAAACACACACGCACTGAATGAGATATGCAGAAGTCCTCTAACAGCCACTATGAAAACCTTTTTGTACCTCATTATAAACTATGAAGCAAAAGAGTTTGAGATAAAGCTTACGATATGAAATAATTTTCCAAATCTCTCACTGTGTGTTATGAAGTAACAATATAAAATATATAAATCTCACGGTGAGATACAAAGACAAAACTGTGAACGATAAAGCAATGTTCTAAAACATCAATTCCTAATTATGACAAATCATTTCATTGTTCTAGCCAAGAATTCATATTTTGATAAATTAATTCGCAATTGTGAAAAAGTTGAATCACAAGACATACAGTAGAAGTAATTTAATTAATAAAAATATTGTTTTTTTAATATATAGTCTTAGGAAGAACCTGACTTTTGTATAAAATGGCACAAAATATAGCCAAACTGCTATTTCCAATATATTTTATCTTCAAAATGGCAAAGATGAAGAAAAGTAGACAAGATTCCAAAATCAAGTTTTCACAGCAATGCTATAAAGGAACCATTTTGAGTGACCTTTCAGTCATAATTCCTCCCAGTTTTGAACCACTTTGCAACTGTAAACACATTTAACAATCTACAGAAACAAATGTGCAATGAAAATGTTCCATGGAGGTGAAAGATTGGGAATGAGTCGGTATAAGATTCTGACGGTATGATAACCTTAGATAAAAACATCACGGTTTCACGGTATTGTGGTAACTCCAATTCTTTTTAAATGTCTGGGTAAAAAACTAAAACTTTTCCCCTTTTGAACACGCTATATTTCATTTTAAGAAACATTTAAAATATTTTGCAGCAGTAAACAAGTCAGGCTATATAATTCAAATGAATTATTATTGACTTCTGGTGTCTTCATTTTTTTCAAAAACACAGATTTCTTAACAACATAGGTCTTAAACTCAATTGCTGGAGGGTCGTAGCTCTGCACAGTTTTGCTCCAACCCTGATTAAATACAGCTGATCCAACTAATCAAAGTGTTTAAGACTACTAGACACTACTAGATCAGCTGTGCTTGATTAGGGCTGGAGCAAAACATAACTACGGCACTCCAGGAATTGAGTTTGAGCCCTTTGCTTTACGATTTAAAATGGCATCTTTGGATATCGTTTCTGCTAGAGATACTGTTGTGCTAAAAAAAAAAATAAACGTAAATAAAAAATCTTACACATACCTTTGGAATGGTTTACCAAAAAATTTGACAGTTTTAAAACCTTGACTTTTCCAAACCACGGTAAACCTTATCATCCCATGACTATTAAAGATTCTTCCAGAAGCCATTTACAGACTATGACTCAATTACTCAAAGCAGCACAATGTATTTTGCGTCTTAAATTGCTTTACACTTGCAGATCAGTGCAGAAGTGAAAGGTCAATGAGTTAATAACACATTCATGTTCTCTGCCCGGCTGCAGGCTACATCAAGGATTACATCAGCTCGTCCGAGTACACGGAGGAGAAGCAGGCCGACATGAAGCTGAACTCAGAGCTGCTGTACTCTCCGGTCAGCAGTGGAGGAGGAGAGTATTGCCAACCAGACCTGGAGCATCCAGACAGCCCTCAGTCCGGCCTCACAGCCCGCGGATACTTCAGCAGCGAGAGCGAGTCTCTCAGCGAGGGCTACACCATGGACGCGTTCTTCATATCCGACGGCCGTTCTAGAAGAAAGGGAGAAGTCTCGGAAGCAGCGAAGGCCGATGAAGTGGAGAAAGAAGTGGTTGGAGTGAACAACGGCGGAGCACGGCACACCTGCAACGAGTGCGGCAAGACCTACGCCACGTCCTCCAACCTGAGTCGACACAAGCAGACCCACCGCAGTCTTGACAGCAAGATGGCACGCAAGTGTCCAACCTGCGACAAGGTTTACGTGTCCATGCCGGCGCTGGCCATGCACATACTCACTCATGACCTCAAGCACAAATGCCACGTGTGCAGCAAAGCCTTCAGTCGGCCGTGGCTGCTGCAGGGGCACATGCGCTCGCATACAGGAGAAAAACCATTCGCCTGCGCCCACTGCGGAAAAGCCTTTGCCGACCGCTCCAACCTACGGGCACACATGCAGACGCATTCGGCCTTCAAACACTACAGCTGCAAGCGCTGCAATAAGACCTTCGCGCTCAAGTCCTACCTGAACAAGCACTACGAGTCGGCCTGCTTCAGAGGCTCCGGAGACGAGGACGAATCTGGCTCAGAGAATTAACAAGTCGGAAAAGATAAAGATGTTTTAATGCTCGCAAAAATCCCCACAAGACTCCCTATTCACAAACCCCACTCTCCCTTTTTTAGAAAGCAATATTTTCACCAAGAAAAAAAAAACCCTGAACCAACCCAATAATAAGACAATATTGAATAGATGCTGGATTTTTTTTCTTTGGTAAAAACTAAACTAAAAAAAAAAGACCCTCTCATATAGACATGTACAATTATGAGGCTTGGCATGCAAATTTTTATGAACATAATACTATTAATAACGATAGTAATAATATTTAGATTCCTGATGTTTTATAGCAAATCCTAAAAAAAGACATAAAAAAGGACAGCAACAGGTTTGTGCTTTTTGAGAAATGAAAATCAATTTGTATTTTTATGCTGCTCTTTTATTTTGAATTCTTTTGCAACTGCCAACATGAACTTTTTATGAAAATGTGAATAATGACAGTATTTGCAAAAAAAAAAGAACAAAAAAAAAAAAAGATTGTAGACCTCTGAAAAGGTACAAACTTTTGTTACACTTTTGGTATTTGATTTATAATTGTTATTTTTATATTCAAAGTCTCCTGCAGTTTCTTGGTTCCATTATTTATTTGCTTTTTTATTTATTTATTTATTTGTGCCAATCACGTCCTGTAACTGTTGGATCAGAGCCCATCACTCTGTGTTTACCGTATGGAGGAAACAGCACTCAAGACTTTTCAATGATCTCCAAACACTCCGAATATATGGATGACAGGGATTTTCTCTGCTCGCTCTGCTGGGCTTCCTCACACTAAAACAGACTGCATGCGCTCCAGACACGTGGAGCTTCGGCCCTTGTCTTCCTGCTCCATGATTACCTCACCCAGAGGCAGGTATGACCTCAAACCTCTGCTCTGTCCACGCTCTCAAAGATCCCATCACACAAACCTCATTTCTACCATTCCAGTATTATTATCATCATCAAGTACTTATGTATTTATGTATGCACTATTTTGATTTCCCTTATTTATTTCATGTGTATTTATTTATTTATGATCTATTTATTTATTTATTTGGTTGATTATTCTGTGTGTTATTGGATGCTGAACTGCCGTTGACCTTTTAAGATGCTGCTCTTTAATGAAAAACTTTATATGCATGATCCAGCTGTAGAAGGATTTTATTCTCTCTCTCTATTTTTTTTTTAAGAGGCACGGTACGCAATGTTTGAAAGCGGATGAATTCAGGTTGATGATGCTTTGTTTAATGGGCAATAATTCCTCTTGGGTACAGCAACTTGTATAATCAAAGCTGTCCTGTTAGCAGTCAATGTAGGGCAATAAACAAGAACCTCCTTAATATCTCAAAGGTCATTCTCTCCATTTCGTTGTTTCCAGAGCTCCATTTCCTGCTGAGACCATCCACAATGTCTATATATGGTGTGTTTGTGTGACTCCACCCACATTTGTGACATCACAGTTCATCTCATTGCCGAATAACCAATAAATTAGTAATTAGTAAGTAAATTAGTAAGTGGTTAATGCCTTTTGCATCCAAACGCAATTAAAAACGATTTATTAGGTGCAAATTTAATCAAAACCGATATTAAAACCCGTTCTTTTTTTACTTACAATATTAAATGGTTTTAATAAGCAATTTTTGCAGCAATAAGCCTTTTTCTAACAGCGTTTTTATTATTATTACTATCACAAACTCTCTAAGCAATAGCTTTGAATGTAATTATAAAAAAGACTAACCCACAGCATGACATATTTCATGCATTTGGCTTTAGCTGTCTGAATAAATCCCATCATAAGCTGTGGCCGCCAGACGATGACATGAATATGACAGAGTTTCAGTGACATGTGAAATAGGAGTCCCAAATCCTAAACCCAGAAATAATAACCCCCCCCTGAATGGCCAATCAGAATGGATTATTCAGTGTTCGGGAGAAAGGAGTGCTGGGTTCAGGACAGAGATGAAACAAAATAGAGGCTTAATGGCAGCATTGATGGAAAGAGCTGAGCATATGGCGCCAATGTGCTGCTGTCTTTATAATTAAGATCTGAAAGATGTTCAGAGATGAAAGCAAAAGAAGCGCAATCTGAAAATTTGATGTTGTAAATGAGCTGTCTCTGTCTAATCAAGCAGAAAAAGCAGAAGCAATACTTCATGTTGTATAACAAAAACACATTTAGCACCATTATGAGGAACGAAACACATATGATGCATCTCAATATATATGATGCATCAAAGTGAACAGAAGCAATATACACCCCCCTAAAGGGTTAACAGGTGTTGTTGGACAGACAGTAGTCTGAAAGCATAATTGAGTCTGAGTTTGACCTTGCGAGGAAGGTCGAGCAGCAGCAGCCAAAGGCTCTGTCAGCGTTTTGCATATTGTAAAAAGGACGGCACAATCTCAGTAATGGGCCAAAACCTGCGGGGAATAGATAATGAGTTTCTCCTCCCACTTTTCTTCTGCTCTTCGCCTCTTATACACCCATTCCTGACCTCGTACATTGGCATGCTGTGTCTCACCATGTCCTAGAGTTCTGCATGGCATTTCACTGTCACTGCTGATGGACATCAGTGTCAGAAATTTTGCAACTACTATTACGGATACACTGATTACTATGGAGATCACTAAAATGTCCCATGCTCAAGTGTTAAATATTCAGATAACACTTACATATATTTTATAGGACTACATTCTAGTCCAACAGAAAATAATATTATGAAATAGATTTGTACACTACCACTCAAAAGTTATGAAAAACACTTTCATTCATCAAGGATGCAATTATTTACAGAAGTGACAGCAAAAACCGTTTTTGAGACAATTGTGTGAAAATAATACATTGGGCAGCACAATTATTTCGTAGTATTGATGATAATAAGAAATGTCTCCAAGACACCAAATAAGCATATTAGGCTGATTTCTGAAGTAACGTGACACTGAAGACAAGAGTATAATGCTGAAAAGAATTGACTGGATTTTAATATATATTAAAAAAGAAAGCAGTCATTTTCACATTATAACTGTTTTTTCAGCCTGATCTCACGAGGGTACGTAATTATTTTAAGCTTTGTCAGTTTAGTGGCTATAATTCTTTCAGTCGTTCAAAAATGTATGATTTTTAAAAGAATGCTTGTTACCCCACCCCGCCCCTAAACCCAACCATCATTGGGGGATAAGCAAATCGCACTAAAGCATACTGAATTAAACGAATGACATTGTACGAATTCATATGAATCAGCCACTAAATAAAAAAAAAAAACAGGAATTGCCGTGAGATTGTGTTGGGTTTTGCTGCATTTTTAATCAAATACATGCAACCTTGATGACATGCAGCTGTATTAAATCATTACAATACCATGTCAAAATTATTATCAGTTCTCTAGATTTTCCATTAATACACTGTAAATCCCAAAAATTAAGGTAACTCAAATCGATTGCAACAAACCATTAAATTAAAAAACGAATCCTAATGAGTTCTGTGAACTTAATGAAGCAATAGTGTGAACTTTTGAGTAAATGAAGCAATTTGAGCACAGTAAAACCCAATAAGTTAAGGCAACTCAAGCCGTTTGAGGAAACCGATTGCTACAAACCATTTGAGTAAAAAACAAATCTATATGAGTACTGTGAACTTACTCTATTTAAGTTAAAGTAATGAGGTATATAATTAACTCATTACCTACAACACTGAGTTCAAAACTTTTTTTCAAATGAGTAGAATTATCTTTCAGTAAATTTGGATTTAACTACACTCATTTCAAAACTACCGACAACATGTTTTCAATATTTGAAATAATATTTCCAATACAATTGTTTGGGGACATTTATTTTTCTAAGATTTTAATTACAATATTATTATTTAAAATTTGGAAGACATGTGATAATTAGTTAACCAAATAAAACCCAAATAAACATTCTTCTCAAAATATGTACCTATTAAAGAGAAAGTAAATAAAAATGTGGTCTTTTTTTCTAGAACTGATTAATAAAACAATTTTTTAAATGGAATTAAAATAAAATGTATGCTGACGTTATCTAACAGACGACATTAATATATAAAGCAAATATTACCAAATCATTCTTATCTCATTTAAATATTCAAAGAATATTTGGTCTTGATCCATTTCTGACCCTGATGGACATTTATCCTACCTTTATTCCTAAATCACCCCGTCACATTTCTGGCACATTCACAGCTGTGAAGAATCGACAGACTCTCTGTTATGAATATCCATCTGGATATTTTCCAATGTAATAAGACTTGAATTCAGACTCAGCTCTAATTATGCAAAGCTTGATATAATATAGAAAAGCTCTTTTAAAGGCTATTCCAAAGGACTACCATCATCTCTTTGTTTTCAGACAAATATCATTATCCACAAACGTTCGGAAAAAGTATGATACCTGAAGAGACTGAGAAAGTGAACGCAGAAGTGTAAATATGTGTGTAAATAGATCTCAGCAATAATGAGAAACCGCATGTGAGCCAATTCCCTTTGCTTTTATTTCTTTTTACCTTTTCTGAGCTGTTTAACCCTGGACAGGCTAAACAGGATCAGGTACTTCATTAGCTCATTACCTGCTGTAGCTACCAGCAATATTAACAATGCTAATCATTCTCTCTCTGTTCACCAGGATCTGCTCATTTTTCTTTGTCTCCCTCTTTTCTCTCCTGTTTTATTTTTCTTTTGTGGAAGTGCCCAGCCTGGCTGAACAATAATATGAAGTGCCAAAAAAATAAAGAGTTATTTCCATGACAAAAGCCTTCAGCATATGGTAGGCAACTCGCAGCCGTCCATATGGTCCTTGAGAGATTTCAGATTGTCTCTCTTTTTTCCCCTTGCCTTCTCTCTCTATCTTCCTTCCTCCCTGTATAAAGATTTGTTCACTTCTGATATTACATTTTGCCTGTTATGAAGGGTAAAGCCAATAGTGATGTTTATGAACAATAAAATCAATAGCACAAGCAGTCTGTTGTTGTTGTTTTTGTTTTAAGGGTAAAACAAACGAATAATAATCATCAGATGTATTAAGTTGACAATACAGTACTGTACATATTTTTTGGGTAACATATTTTTCGAAAATGCTATTAGATTTGTAAATGACATTCATTTAAATATGTGTCAATTTGCATAGATTTCTAGCACAAAAATCTAAACATTGGCTGAAATCACTTTCAAATGTCTTGTTTCTATTCTTCTCCTTGTTTGACATATTAGAAGATTTAGGGAAGATTTATCATTTTATCACTTCAAAATACAGAAAATACTAAAATCAGTCTTTTCAGCTTTTGTTTTGTAGAATAAATCACTGTACATACTAAGGTAAATTATGTTTGAACATATCTAGAAAAGATATTTAGAATATAAATACAATATATAAGTATGATTTTTTTTTTGTGCTGCTGAAGTGGAGATTTATGGCTCACTGCAGGAGCAAAACTCATTTTGAGAAAACAGCCTTAAAAACATGTCAAGTTCCAATTGAAATGTGCAAACATAAATTGATAAAGTGCTATAAAAGAAATAATTTAAAGAGCAAATTTTGGACCAGACTGAAAAAAAGCCCTAAATCTTGTGTTTATGTTTGCAGTGTCCCCCCTTAAATTTTGCGGTGTACTTAATTACACCGTAATAATATATACATATAAGAACAAGCCATGGTCGACCTGAGCTTCAACAAACGTTGTTGTCTTGATGAACAGCCACAAAGTCAAGAGGAATAGCTGAATCTGCCCTGTGCCCCGTTGTTGTTTACAAGATCCCCTAAAGCACGAGCAGTTTCACTTTCTCGCATGCGTTCGCCGTGCGTCTATATTTGAAATAACAAACTTCTTGAGCTGATGATAATAATGTGTGCTTGATTATTGAAGTGCTTCTGACATCCTTTCAGCAAAGGACAAATGAGAGAGTGAAGCTAAAAAAATCAAACCCTGCAGGTACAGGATGTCAACATGACGTCATTTTGATGTTGTACCCCAATGTACCCCAACGTCCTGGGGATGTTAGATTTTATTTGGAAATGAAAATCGGGTTGACGTCAGAACTAATGTCCAATGTTCAACCTATCAACTTCTAATCAGATTACTCCTTGACATTGTGCGGACATCTATCAGACATTGGATTTTGGTCACGTTCAACACAACCTAAAATCATCAACATAATTGACGTGGTAATTGGACGTCAAAATAAGGTTGTCCTTAGATGATGGCTAGACATTTAATTTTGATCACCTGACGTCATGACGTAAATCTAACTCAGATATCACAAACATCTTATGATGTTGTGTGCCTGCTGGGAAAGGGGAAGCCGGAAAAAAGCAATGGAGCAAATGAGCAAAATGAACAAACTGCCATGTTTAACTATTATCATCACCTTTTGGACTACTATGAACTCGGAAAGACGGAATTACTTTCTAACAAGAGGCTACATGTGCAGGTGATAATTAAGGATATAAATAAGAGGTTTGCACTGACTGTGGACTGTATGTTGCGTGTTGTTTATGAACCCAAATAAGGATTAAATGTATGTTGTGTGTAGTTTTTCTGTGATTGGTAACATATCAGAGACTGCAGGGTCTGTATGTGTTAATATATGTTGCATTTATTAATTTTATATAACTGCAGACCTTACAGTAGGCTATTTAATTGATCTGCAGTTATAATCAAATCATGTTCATAGAAAGGTTAGTAATGAACATTTATACACTAATATTTGTGTGTATAAAGCATCTGTTTTGTCCTTCATATACGTGAACGAACCGTACAACTTTATTTTAACATTTCCTTGAGCGAGAAAGACATCGACTGAAACTTTTGTACACCATGCCCACCATTGGTACCCTTTTGGCAGTGGAAATGCAAGCCTGATAAATGTGACTCATACCGACCTGCACCGGACCGTACTGTACCACTCAGTGTAAACGAGCCATTAATGTGTTTTTAATCTCAGAGCGCCTATAGTTTCAAACACCTGCATTAGCAGAACCTTATATTACCATTTGTAATCTATACCTTTTTACTGTCGAACTGACATGAATTCTGTTCACAACACAAGACTCTGGATGACAGAACCACTTCCTCTGCTCCTCCCTGACAACGCCCATCCATCTGAGCAATGAAACTGCTGATCTAAGATCAGTCTTCCCAGCATGCACCAGTGCTAGAACTACCACCAGAAGCACATTCAAACTGTAATCGAGTCAGCAGCTAAAGTGACTCTGAAACCTGAAGCACATGCATCTGTCCTGGTGCTGTTAAGCCAGTCCAAGTCATTAAATGTTAATGAAACATTGATTTTATGTTGCACTGTGGCCTTACCAAGAGGCAGCACTCAGAGCTGAATGAGACTGATTGCTGATGCTGAGCGAGAGAGTCTGTCATCAGGACACAGGACTGATGCCCAAGAAACCGGAAAGACAAAACAGACTCTGGCATTATGTCCTTCACTGTCCTACAGTGTTTTTGTTTAGCTCTTTGGCTTCTGTCTGATGATCGATTTAATGGATAACACTGGTATATTCATTAACTAATGCATTTAAAATGTAAACACAAATAACTGTTACCCTACTTTTTGAGTTCAGACTTGAAAATGATACATGATATATGCATATGATATATCGTTTGTCAAGATAATTTCAGGTTTAGGCTATTATTATTTTAAATATATGTACTGGAACATGACAGTTAATGCTTTCAAGACCAGGCAGTATATTAACATTGATGGAGTTAAACACCTCCCAATTGTCAGAATGCAGTGTGGTGAAAATGAATGAAAATAAATAAATAAATAAATAAATAAATAAAATCTGTTAATTTAACTGCATTATGTGATATTAGTCAATACTCCATCTAGTGGAAATTTAATGCAGTTTAACAAAATCATTTTTATTGACATTTTCGTTAACATAAATAATAGATTGCATTAGTAATAATGTATATGGTGGTGTAAAAACGTGTTTGTCTCTTAATGATTTCTTAATTTTTTTGAACATTTGTCATACTTTTATTTTTCAGATCATCAAAAATGTTAAATATTAGTCAGGACTTTGACTAGGCCATTCCAAAGTTTTTATTTTGTTTTACTTTAGCCATTTAAAAGCAGACTGAAGTGCTGGTGTGCTTTGGATCATTTTACTTTTGCCTCAAATCTGCTTTAATCCTTCGTGGCATATATTCAACAAGGTACTGGAAATATTCCTCAGAGATTTTAGTCCATATTGACAAGATAGCATTACTAAGTTGCAGATTTGTCGGCTGCACGTCCATCATGCGAATCTTCCGTTCCACCACATCCCAAAGGTGCTCTATTGGATTAAGATCTGGTGACTGTCGAGGCCATTTAAGTACAGTGAACTCATTGACACATTCTAAAAACCAGTCTGAGATGATTCTCGCTTTATGACATGGTGCGTTATTCTGCTGGAAGTAGCCATCAGAAGATGGGTACACTGTGGTCATAAAGGGATGGACATGGTTAGCAATAATACTCAGGTAGGTTGTGGCATTGAAACGATGCTCAATTGGTACCAATGGGCAAAAAGTGTACCAAGAATATATCCCCCACACAATTACACCACCACCAGCCTGAACAATTGAAGGCAGTATGGATCCATGCTTTCATTTTTTTGAGCCTCAACCACCCGAAAGTCACAGGAGAAATGGAGACTCATCAGACCGGGCAACGTTTTTCCAAACATCTATTGCCCAATTTTGGTGAGCCTGTGCGGATTAGCCTCAGCTTCCTGTTCTTAGCTGACAGGAGTGGCACCCGGTGTGGTCTGCTGCTGTAGCCCATCTGTCTCAAGGTTGGACATGTAGTACTTTCAGAGATGCTCTTCTGCATACCTCGGTTTTAACGAGTGGTTATTAGAGTCCCTGTTGCCTTTCTATCAGCTGTAACCAGTCTGGCCATTGTCCTCTGACCTCTGGCATCAACAAGGCATTTGCGCCCACAGAACTGCCGCTCACTGGATATTTTCTCTTTTTCGGACCATTCTCTGTAAACCCTAGACGGTGTTGTACATGAAAATCACAGTAGATCAGCAGTTTCTGAAATACTCAGACCAGCCTGTCTGGCACCAATAACCAGTCACTTAAATCACATTTCTTCCCCATTCTGATGCTCGGTTTGAACTGCAGCAGATTGTCTTGACCATGTCTACATGCCTAAATAAACTGAGTTGCTGCCATGTGATTGGCTGATTAAAAATTTGCATTAACAAGCAGTGACTAAGCAGTAACTAAATACAAAGAGTCACAGCTTTATGACCATGAAATAAAGTGAGTCCCATGATCAAAGCAGTTTATCACTGCATTAGCATATATGCATACACTCAAATCATCACCTTTGAAAGTATACTCCATCTGACAGTATGCTTGACATATGTGCTTTGGAATGGACATCCTTTTTCAGTGATTTCACTTCTTTCGAAAAGTTATATGTGGAAAAATATATATTAGAACTAGTTTGAAAAACATTTGCTGGTATCTTAGAGCACTCGTCAATACAGTTTTGTCATCTTCAGTAGTTAGTTCTTCTTGTTCCATAAGTTCAGTTTCTATACACTGTATACATGTCCTCACATACACATAAAAACTGAATCATACTTTGGGCTTCAGTAATAAAAGTGCTACATTTATGCATACACTGCAAACTGCACTGCACATATTGTCCTTAATTTTTCCTCTGAAAGAATACATTATTGCAACAGCAGCAAAAATCCCCATGCATAAAGGAGGTCATTGTAACTGAAGTCTCACTGTGGTGGAGATGCTGACGTTAGATTTCATAAGGATTAATAATTAAACACCATCATCTGCAATATTGAACATGCAACCCTAAACCACTCAACTCTCAGAACCCTGATAACACGCTGTCCTACTGAGCTTTACCCTTTACTGGCACATGACGCTGAGGTTTAACTTCCCATCATTGATAATAATACATGAAACAAGAACAATGTGAAAAGAAAAATCCTTTTGTCATTTAAGAAAATCCATGTGAGGTCAACACACACAGTATATGTAAGAGAATAATGTGTGTATGTGTATACGCTTTAGCATGTGTTCCGGCATGGTTGAGTTTAGTAGCTAGCTGCTACAATGGTTACTGATTACACTTTATAAGATAAGAGCCCTGATTCTGCTTTAATTGACCAACACAATGATATTGCTCAGCGTTTCTCAACCTTGTTTCCAAAGGACTCACACTACTTCATATTTTAGAAGTGTTATTTAAAACAGTCATTAGTAAAGTGCTTTATCAGGAGGTTAATGGTTTGGTTGGTAAAATCAGCCCCTGGTGGTTAGTTATTGTAACGCACCAGCCTGTTGCCAAAAATCTTTACTCATGGACCCTTTGCATAGACTATGAAAATGCCAGTGTCAAAATTTAACAAAATGCCACCAGAGTTGATAAACATGTCCCTCATATTTAAGATAAAGGGTCGATAAATGCCTTGTTGTACTGAATTGTTGTATTTGTTTTTTCCAGTGCTTAGCATTATAAAAAAAATAAAATATTATTGTTTACCACTATGTATAGAATGCCAATGAAATTGATGTCAATAGCAACTGATGTGTAATATGCCAAGTCTGAACCGCATTTGTAGCAGTTTGAAGAATTCTGACTAAATTATAGAATTAGATACATTTACAAACACAAGAGATGAAACTACACATTTAAATATACACTTATAAAACAGATAGGTATAAAAGAAAGAAAACAGATGCAGGAAACAATTACAAAGTGCAAATAGCGCTTCTTAAAAATGTTAATCTGTGAGTGTGGATTGTATGTTTCCATGGTTAATAACATTATAAATCTAGAAATGTTTATTTTTTGTGTACACATTTTTATTTTTAACTCTTAGCTAATCTGCAAATCTGACACCCTTCTCTCCTATGACTAAAATAATCTTAATATTTTTTAGGTTATTACAAATTCAGAAATTGTATTTTTTTTTTTTACAGAAATTGCAGTTCTGTAAAGTGACTGATTGCTCTCTTTGTTGTTTGAATGGAATTGAATTACAATTATTGCTCATTTATATGGAAGTTAAACCAGTAATAAATTCACATTTTGAAAGCCCCAAAAACACATAAAAGTGGCTGATAATACTTGCATTGCATTTTTGAACATAAGTACTTAGTATTCTTAATTACTTTCAAAACTATTACCTTGATATCAACAGGATCCTGATGTTTGACCTCCATCTGCTGGTGATTATATTTCACTGCAGTCCGACCACAGCTCACTGCTCACTAAATGTCCTACAATGATGAATTGCAATATTTAGGCTGAGGTAATGACAATAGAATAAAAATAGGGTCAGTTAGATTTTTTGGAGTAAATCATCTTTAATCTTTTAAGGTGCGATTCTCCTACTTTTCTTTTGGTCTATTCTAGATCAAGTTCGCTTGACATTCACCCTCTTAAAATAAAAGAACTTAAAATAATGCTATAGGCTGGGCTGAACGCTCTTGTTGTGTCAAACATTATATACAACTCCATTAAATACACAAAGAAAAATCTGAAGAAAAGAGATGTATAATCAAATATAGTTTAATTATATTAAACGGCAACGTTACTATCGGAAAAATAATGAGAGTTTGGTAACTCTGACCTGCAAAAATTCATTTAATGTGAAGACCTGTTTTTAGGTGACCTAAAATAAGCGATATTTATTTTTTCTTTTGTAACACTTTAAAATTAAATCTAAAGTTGTTAGTTAACTAACTAAAATGTTAGTTACCGTATTTATTAATCACAGCATTAGTTAAAGCAGTAATTAATCCGCTCACCATTTACTAATGTATTATTAAGAATTATTAGGTTAATAGACTGTGAGTTAACAAACTTACAATGAATTTTTCCATTAATTAACATTAAAAAAGATTCATAAATGCTAAATGTATTATTATTGACCATTTATTGTAGTATTACTTTTTTGGATAAATACATTTTTATTTGAACAATGTTTTTTAAAAGATGCTACAAATGCAATGTCAGTATGTTAGTATGCCTAGTTTAAAGTGTATGAGTGGCTTAATTAAATTAAAAGAAAGCGTTAACATTATAATTTCACTTTGATTTTAAAATAATTATGAAACCACTAAATATGTATATATATATATATTTTTTTTTTTTTTTAGCAAAAAGTGTTTAGTACGATTAGGACATCTTAAATTCTGTTCTATTTTAGTCTGGTGTAGTTAATTCTATACTACTGAGTCTATTACAGACTAACTCACCATATGGGTTTGCAACTATGGAGCTGAACTTTAACTGAAGTGGACACTTCATCTTCTCACGGCACAGAGTGAATTATCATCTCCTGCTAGCCGTGCCTCATTATCCAGACTTCCTCCCCTTTGCTGATTCTTCAGTGTGCGCCAGCCTGACTGCTCTTGATGTTTTCTGTTGTTTGTGTGAAAACCCATCTGTCTGTTACAGCCTGCTGGCAGTAGGTCCAAACGTCCCTTCTGCTCCTGTCAGAAGAATCAGTTCACAGCATTTAGAGATCCAAATGTTCATTTTCCTTTCCATTAATGATCCACAGCGAGAGACAGAATGAGAGCAGTTCCAAAAAATCTCACCTACTGTAGACATTCCTCCTCACGCCAAATGTCCAGTGTACTGCAGGGACAAATTTGTTGTCGCTTTTCTTGGCGTACGGACAGTTATGTTGTCAGGCCAACTTTTTCACAAACGATTGATCATTTCTGGGAAGACTTTTTTGGCCAGTTTACAAACAAAATCTGAAATGGCAGAACAAGGCTTCAGACATCCGACACTAGGTGGGATGTTTTCTTTTTATCTCATATTTGAATTGTACCCTATATTGTCACCAAAAATTTGAATAACGTTACTTGCTTGTTCCTTTTCATTCAAAATCCATTTTTATTGAGGTGTAAGGCTGTGTGTTTAAATCTTAATCTAATTTCAAATGTATCAGCATTTGTATATCATAAATCAGCAATAACTAACACACGATTAAAACTAGTGAGAAAGTCAAAGTACTGTGGAAAGATTGATACTCATATTCTAACAGATTCAATAACGTTAAACAAGTAACTTAACGTTAGGCTTAAAATTTAGGCACCTTACATTTTAAACACAAACATATTGTTGGATGCTTTATCCATTTTGTTCATAAGCAAGAATACCAAGTGAAGCCAAAGGAGTAGAGTTATTCTGTAATTTTTGTCTTAATTTAAAAAAAGGAAGTATATTCCGAATTAATCGATTGATTCAGGCACTCACTTGTACGTTAAGTCCGTTTCTCTTTCAATGGCTGCAGACTAATAGTACAGTATTGCATATTTACAGCTAATATCATCTCAGAGATATCATTTATTACTATTCTCTCATTTTGTGCGGCAAACATACTTTAAATTTTATTTATGTTTCACGCGTAGCTCTGCGATATCTCGCTGAAACAAAATTAACCGCCAAGTGACGTCAAATGCAGCGTCTCGCTGAGGTCGGGATTCTTCCGATCCGAGTCTAGGAACTTCAGAGGATGTCGGACTTCTAGAGAAATTCTATGTGTTATTTCCCGTATATAAAGTAGGAAAAAACCCAAAATCTAAGGAGTCTGGAAAGCACACACAGCATGGAATTAGGTTAGTGTAGACGTTAGCGTATGGAAGGCCGTTGGGGTCAAACTGAACCAAACGCATTTACACTCAAAGTAGGTCTATAGGGGCTGCTAAAATATTAGGAACTTTTTATTTTGTGAAAAGGCATTGCTCGAAAATGTGTTTTATATTTTTTTGTGCAAGAATGTGGACGTTTAAAAAACTAACAAATAAGGAAACAAAACAAAAAACAAAACAGGTTAACACATAATATATATTTACCAGCAAAATACATGGTAAACATGTCATTTAAGCCTGCATTATACTTATGTGCCAAGCGATTGCTGTACCCCAAGATACATGCTCCATCTGTGCCTCCTCTACGTATTGACACTTTAAAATTCCAGGCCTCGCTCCGCTCCTGTGGCTCTTGGTCCCCCCCAACCTCTGACCTATACCAAGCCGGACAATACAGATTTTGTGTTTATGTAGTCATGACATGTTTTTACTTTTTCAAGGTGCACATCAAGTCTATACGCCTATGCCTTGTTGTGAATCAAAAAGGTTTTCAAAATTGTCTTAAGACAAGAATGGGTGTTGTTCAAATGTTTGATTGCAACTGATGAATAGCTTCTACTTTGCTTCTTGCACGTAGCCATCTGTTTGTGTTGCTCTGACAATAACACTTGCAAAAACCTAGAAGGCACAGGGGTTTCTGGGTCAGTTGGCATTTCTGTGTGGAGTTTGCATGTTCTCCCTGTGTTCGCGCGAGATTCCTCCGGGTGCTTCGGTTTCCCCCACAAGTCCAAAGACTTAGATGCTAAAATTGACCGTATGAGAGTGTATGGATGTTCCCCAGACTGGGTTGCAGCTGAAGCATATCTGCTGCGTAAAACATATGCTGGATAAGTTGGCGGTTCATCCCACTATGGTGACCTTAGATTAATAAAGGGACTAAAAGAAAGAATAAACGAATGAATTATTTAGTGGCGGGAACAGGCTTCCACAGATATTTCTTGGAACGGATGGCCAAAAATATTTTGAATCAAATCAGCAGGTGGCAGTAATGCACTAATAGCAGTCAATTTTCAGAAAAATAGAAGAAGAAAACACCTACACTTCCCTTCTGACTGTTTTTTTTTTCTCAAACTATTTCTAATGTTTCAGATTCTAAGCGGTGATATCCGAAACTTCATCGTAAATCCACTCCGGATTCATATGCGAAACATGGGCAGTTTAAGCAGCGAAAACCGCTCCATTCATTCAGACAACATCCAGGACGTCCATAATATCCCAATGGGTGTTATTATACGACCCATCCCGCCTGTTCTGGACGAGCAGAAGGTCCAAAGCCTCATGACGAGCATACAGGTCAGTACAATAATTAGTACATACTGTAGTGCGAATAACAATTAAACTTTTTTTAAATCAAAGAACCTATTGTGGAATGAAAAAGTTTCTTGGTAACTTATTTACTAGTCATCCTTCTTGCATAGAGGAAGGAACCATCAGTGTCAATGTATCCATATTAATAAATCGTTTAAACTTTTTTATTTTTAAGGGTAATTTTTAACTCCGTTTATCATAGTGGTTTATTATTTTTTTTTTACAATAACATTTGTTTAAAAGTACTCTATGTATTTACTGCTGAGGAAGCCGACCTGGATAGATTGCTGTGCATAGATTTAGTTTATTATAGTTTTTAAATTTTTTAAAACATTTGTTACATTTGTAAAACATGTTTATGTTGGAAAAAAGTGTATGGATACAAGTAGAGCCTGCTTGTTTTTACACAATATTTAAAATATTTAGCAAAAAAATAAAATCTATATCTAAAAATATAAAATTGTTTATTATTAATGTATTATTTTATTGCATTATTAAATGTATATTTAACAATTTTTTTTTTAATTGGTCAAATGTAAATCCTTTCCATCTGGGCCATTTGAAAAAATCCTTAGCCTTTAGCTTTTTTATGGTTCTAAAATTTCATTCATAATGGTCCTAAAAATGTCCTTAAATGTCTTAAATTACCTCGGTGACGCCTGCAGAAACCATGTATTGGTTCCAATCTCGAAATAATATGTTTTGATGAAAGCTGAAAACCTGTTACCATTGACTTCCATATTAGCAAAAACAAATAAGTCAGTGATAAGTTACAGGTTTGTAACCTTCTATATATTAGCTGTCCTTTTTGTTTAACAGAATAAAGAAATTACAAACCCAATATATAGGTTTGGGCAAACTATCCCTATGTCTATTATGGACTTCATTCAACAATTAAATGCTTACATTTAATTTTCTATTTTATTTCCCCTCAGGAGTGCTCCGATATCTCTGTTGTTCCTCCCATTGACGTGCTTTGGATCACTGGAGAAAAGGGGGGCAATTATTATTATTCTTTCGGAGGCTGCCATCGTTTTGCTGCCTATCAGAGGTTAAAAATGAAATCCATACCTGCCAAGATCATCAAATCTAACATTTCAGACCTGCGCACTTACCTGGGAGCATCAACGCCAAATCTACAGTGACAATACTGTGACTTTTCTTTCTTGAACCCATTATTTGAATTACCCCAAACCGTAAATGACTATATTTGACACTATTTTGTCCACTTTTGCTTGGTTGCTGTGGGATTTTCCAAGTCACATTGACTAAACATCAGGGGCGCAACTGCACATTTACTGAGGGGTATGCAGGTTCAAGTTTTACGCCCATGCCCACCTCAATCCAACTTTATTTTGTAACAGGCAAGTGAGAGTGCCAAAATATTTCACCTTGACATGCTTTGCTTTTGTTCTTCTTGTACTACATTTGTCAAACCAAAATGATAGTTATGGGGTCCTAATGACCTCCGTGAAGTTGGCACCCCATAAAAACAAATAATCCCCAAAAATATGCCATTCATTTTTGCTGCATTTGTGCAGCATTTGTGCTGGTTTGGGGTCTGATATATTAAGCATTTTTTTTTGTGACTGTGTGACATCACTTTTCACTCCATGTTGCTCAAATCAGCACAGGTCGTTTGTGCTTGATTTGTGCCGTTAAAACACAAAAATGTTTTCCTTCTTTAGATATAAGCAAAATATTTCTGGAGCTGTGACGTAATGTTACTCTCCACCCCATTTCCTCTAAATTGCACCAAACTGATATCATTCATTTGTGCTCAATTGGTGCTGGTTTGTGCTGTTAAATCAAACACTGTATCTATTTTCATTGTCTGATCATTATATTGATATTATATTGCCTGATCATTATAATTTGGGAGTCGTGCCGTCATTTACAATTGCTGATAAAATAGGTTTAAATTCTGATGTTTTTTTATTTATCCGCTCTGCATGGATGTATAAGTGCATGCAGGCAGATCAGTCAATCTTATTTAGAGCTGAAGTAGATATAGGTGAAAATAGTTTTGTTTTTCTATGTTGGAAGCAAATGTGGGGATTTTTCCCAAAATAACCTAAGATTAGGTTACATGTCTTTTTTTGGCAAAATATGTCCCAGCAACTTAATTTTATGACCCCCATATTCATAGTGGCGAACATGGTGAGGATGTTTTGAAGACCAAACTGGCACGCTATAAAGTCAGTAAGACCTTAAAATATCAGCAAGAGACCAAAATGGTATCTGCTACGTTCCAAATAATATTATAGTATTATATAATAATATATAGGCTGCACAGTGGTGCAGTGGGTAGCACAATAGCCTCACAGCAAGAAGGTCGCTGGTTCCGGCTGGGTCACTTGGCATTTCTGTGTAGAGTTTGCATGTTCTCCCTGTATTCGCATGGGTTTCCTCCGGTTTCCCCCACAAGTCCAAAAATAATGTGGTACAGGTGAATTGGGTAAGCTAATTTGTTCATAGTGTATGGGCATCGTGTATGGGTTAAAAGGGCATCCGATGCGTAGGAAATATGCTGGATAAGTTGGCAGTTCATTCCGCTGTGGCGACCTCAGTTTAATAAATATGGATGAATGTTATAGAACGCAAAAATGTAACTTTCCCGAACATCAACATATTGTTACAACACCAATTTTTATTTCTTTAAATTGAGAAGCAGACTGAATGTATATCTTGAGAAGTAATGCTTCAATTCATGATCAGACAGATAAAACCTTATAATTCAAGGCGCAAAATGACTTTTAGGAGTTAGAAGGTCCCTGTCTGCATTTGCCCTGTTTGTTTTACCCCAACTTGCAAATTGAGATGAATTTTGATAATTTACATTAAGAGTACTTTTAGGCTCTCTGTCATGTTAATGTATGAAAAAAAAACTGTTACACACATATTGCTTGCTATATGGAATGCGAAAACATTGAAGCTCAATATCTCAAAATCATTTTCTGCAAATAGAACCTTGTATTTCCAAGATGACGATTTTCTGACGAGTTTTCCTTTTTTTTTAAATTTTTATACTTCCTATATTGGAAGCGGACGTGGGGATTTTTTCCTCTCAAATTTGCCTAAAATTAGGTTACATGTCTTTTTTGACAAAATATGTCCCAGCAACTTATTTGATAACGTGGTGAGGACGTTTTAAAGACCAAACAGGCACGTTATGAAGGCATGTCAAGAAGAGACATATTATAGTATTATATATTATTATATATAATAATGTTATAGAAAGCAAAAAATGTAAAAAAAAATTCTCGAACATCATCATCATATTGTTACACCAATTTTTATTTCTTTAATTAAATTAATAAGCAGAATGATTGTAGAAAGCGGATACTTTAAGATATACTCCTTCCCCTCTCTCTGCTCCACATGCTTTCCTGTCTATACTCTCAACTGTGCTATCAATTAAAGCTGAAAATTCCACAAAAAAAAAAAAAAAAAACATTTTAAGTTTGCTAAAGGTGATCCTGGACTATCATGAACATTTAAGTGAAGTTTATTCATAAACTAATTTCAAGAGGATCACGTGCTTATGATTGACAAGGCTGGCCCTGAGTCAAGCTTATGAACGAACCACCAATCAGGCTATTCCTAACCCAGTATAAATAACCAAACGCCCTACCTTTAGTCATCTTCGTTTTGAAGAATCCCCCCTTCCACCCCTTCTCCTCCTCTTTTCTACAGGGCAGCACGGTGGCCCAGTGGCTAGCACTGCGGCCTCACAGCAAAAAATGCCTCCGACTTGGGTATCCACCCAACCGGTCAGCATTTTCGTGCGGAGTTCATGTTCTCCCCGTGCTTGCGTGGGTTTTCCCCGGGTCCTCCGGTTTCCTCCCACACTCCCAAAAACATGAGACTAAGTAAATTGACTAAACCAAATTAGCACCAAATTCAATTCTGTCTGCAACACATCACCTTAGCAATCCTTACGCAGCAGGAGGGGGGGGGGGGGGTCTCGAGATCTACCCGAGTCAAACTCCCCTCTTGCCCTGCAACGGAATCCTCGAGCCCGGAGCTCCCTCCCAAGACAGCATGCCAAACTAGCTTATTATCAATCATCAGCTAAGTGTGAACTCTTGAAATACTGTGTAAATTCACTAATGTTGATTCTGGACCATCATCATTTAAATACAGTGTAAATTTACTAATGTTGATCCTGGACCATGATCATTTAAGTACAGTGTAAATTCACTAATGTAGATTCTGGACCATGACCATTTAAATACAGTGTAAATTCACTAATGTTGATCCTGGACCATCATCATTTAAATACAGTGTAAATTCACTAATGTTGATCCTGGACCATCATCATTTAAATACAGTGTAAATTTACTAATGTTGATCCTGGACCATCATCATTTAAATACAGTGTAAATTTACTAATGTTGATCCTGGACCATCATCATTTAAATACAGTGTAAATTTACTAATGTTGATCCTGGACCATCATCATTTAAATACAGTGTAAATTTACTAATGTTGATCCTGGACCATCATCATTTGAATACAGTGTAAATTTACTAATGTTGATCCTGGACCATCATCATTTAAATACAGTGTAAATTTACTAATGTTGATCCTGGACCATCATCATTTAAATACAGTGTAAATTTACTAATGTTGATCTTGGACCATCATCATTTAAATACAGTGTAAATTTACTAATGTTGATCCTGGACCATCATCATTTAAATACAGTGTAAATTTACTAATGTTGATCCTGGACCATCATCATTTAAATACAGTGTAAATTTACTAATGTTGATCCTGGACCATGATAATTTAAATACAGTGTAAATTTACTAATGTTGATCCTGGACCATCATCATTTAAAAACAGTGTAAATTTACTAATGTTGATCCTGGACCATCATCATTTAAATACAGTGTAAATTCACTAATGTTGATTCTGGACCATCATCATTTAAATACAGTGTAAATTCACTAATGTTGATTCTGGACCATCATCATTTAATTACAGTGTAAATTTACTAATGTTGATCCTGGACCATCATAATTTAAATAAAGTGTAAATTTACTAATGTTGATCCCGGACCCTCATAATTTAAATACAGTGTAAATTTACTAATGTTGATCCTGGACCATCATCATTTAAATACAGTGTAAATTCACTAATGTTGATCCTGGACCATCATCATTTGAATACAGTGTAAATTTACTAATGTTGATCCTGGACCATCATCATTTAAATACAGTGTAAATTTACTAATGTTGATCCTGGACCATCATCATTTAAATAAAGTGTAAATTTACTAATGTTGATTCTGGACCATCATCATTTAAATAAAGTGTAAATTCACTAATGTTGATCCTGGACCATCATCATTTGAATAAAGTGTAAATTTACTAATGTTGATTCTGGACCATCATAATTTAAATACAGTGTAAATTCACTAATGTTGATCCTGGACCATCATCATTTAAATACAGTGTAAATTCACTAATGTTGATCCTGGACCATCATAATTTAAATACAGTGTAAATTCACTAATGTTGATCCTGGACCATCATCATTTAAATACAGTGTAAATTTACTAATGTTGATCCCGGACCCTCATAATTTAAATACAGTGTAAATTTACTAATGTTGATCCTGGACCATCATCATTTAAATACAGTGTAAATTCACTAATGTTGATCCTGGACCGTCATCATTTGAATACAGTGTAAATTTACTAATGTTGATCCTGGACCATCATCATTTAAATACAGTGTAAATTCACTAATGTTGATCCTGGACCATCATCATTTAAATACAGTGTAAATTCACTAATGTTGATCCTGGACCATCATAATTTAAATACAGTGTAAATTCACTAATGTTGATCCTGGACCATCATCATTTAAATACAGTGTAAATTTACTAATGTTGATCCCGGACCCTCATAATTTAAATACAGTGTAAATTTACTAATGTTGATCCTGGACCATCATCATTTAAATACAGTGTAAATTCACTAATGTTGATCCTGGACCGTCATCATTTGAATACAGTGTAAATTTACTAATGTTGATCCTGGACCATCATCATTTAAATACAGTGTAAATTCACTAATGTTGATCCTGGACCATCATCATTTAAATACAGTGTAAATTCACTAATGTTGATCCTGGACCATCATCATTTAAATAAAGTGTAAATTCACTAATGTTGATCCTGGACCATCATAATTTAAAAACAGTGTAAATTCACTAATGTTGATCCTGGACCATCATCATTTAAATACAGTGTAAATTTACTAATGTTGATCCTGGACCATCATCATTTAAATACAGTGTAAATTTACTAATGTTGATCCTGGACCATCATCATTTAAATACAGTGTAAATTTACTAATGTTGATCCTGGACCATCATCATTTAAATACAGTGTAAATTTACTAATGTTGATCTTGGACCATCATCATTTAAATACAGTGTAAATTTACTAATGTTGATCCTGGACCATCATCATTTAAATACAGTGTAAATTTACTAATGTTGATCCTGGACCATCATCATTTAAATACAGTGTAAATTTACTAATGTTGATCCTGGACCATGATAATTTAAATACAGTGTAAATTTACTAATGTTGATCCTGGACCATCATCATTTAAAAACAGTGTAAATTTACTAATGTTGATCCTGGACCATCATCATTTAAATACAGTGTAAATTCACTAATGTTGATTCTGGACCATCATCATTTAAATACAGTGTAAATTCACTAATGTTGATTCTGGACCATCATCATTTAATTACAGTGTAAATTTACTAATGTTGATCCTGGACCATCATAATTTAAATAAAGTGTAAATTTACTAATGTTGATCCCGGACCCTCATAATTTAAATACAGTGTAAATTTACTAATGTTGATCCTGGACCATCATCATTTAAATACAGTGTAAATTCACTAATGTTGATCCTGGACCATCATCATTTGAATACAGTGTAAATTTACTAATGTTGATCCTGGACCATCATCATTTAAAAACAGTGTAAATTTACTAATGTTGATCCTGGACCATCATCATTTAAATACAGTGTAAATTTACTAATGTTGATCCTGGACCATCATCATTTAAATAAAGTGTAAATTTACTAATGTTGATTCTGGACCATCATCATTTAAATAAAGTGTAAATTCACTAATGTTGATCCTGGACCATCATCATTTGAATAAAGTGTAAATTTACTAATGTTGATTCTGGACCATCATAATTTAAATACAGTGTAAATTCACTAATGTTGATCCTGGACCATCATAATTTAAATACAGTGTAAATTCACTAATGTTGATCCTGGACCATCATCATTTAAATACAGTGTAAATTTACTAATGTTGATCCTGGACCATCATCATTTAAATACAGTGTAAATTCACTAATGTTGATCCTGGACCATCATAATTTAAATACAGTGTAAATTCACTAATGTTGATCCTGGACCATCATCATTTAAATACAGTGTAAATTTACTAATGTTGATCCCGGACCCTCATAATTTAAATACAGTGTAAATTTACTAATGTTGATCCTGGACCATCATCATTTAAATACAGTGTAAATTCACTAATGTTGATCCTGGACCGTCATCATTTGAATACAGTGTAAATTTACTAATGTTGATCCTGGACCGTCATAATTTAAAAACAGTGTAAATTTACTAATGTTGATCCTGGACCATCATCATTTAAATACAGTGTAAATTCACTAATGTTGATCCTGGACCATCATCATTTAAATACAGTGTAAATTCACTAATGTTGATCCTGGACCATCATCATTTAAATAAAGTGTAAATTCACTAATGTTGATCCTGGACCATCATAATTTAAAAACAGTGTAAATTTACTAATGTTAATCCTGGACCATCATCATTTAAATACAGTGTAAATTTACTAATGTTGATCCTGGACCATTATCATTTACATAAAAAGTAAATTCACTAATGTTGATCCTGGACCATCTTCATTTAAATACAGTGTAAATTTACTAATGTTGATCCTGGACCATCATCATTTAAAAACAGTGTAAATTCACTAATGTTGATCCTGGACCATCATCATTTAAAAACAGTGTAAATTTACTAATGTTGATCCTGGACCATCATCATTTAAATAAAGTGTAAATTCACTAATGTTGATCCTGGACCATCTTCATTTAAATACAGTGTAAATTTACTAATGTTGATCCTGGACCATCATCATTTAAAAACAGTGTAAATTCACTAATGTTGATCCTGGACCATCATCATTTAAAAACAGTGTAAATTTACTAATGTTGATCCTGGACCATCATCATTTAAATACAGTGTAAATTTACTAATGTTGGTCCTGGACCATCATCATTTAAATAAAGTGTAAATTCACTAATGTTGATCCTGGACCATCATCATTTAAATACAGTGTAAATTTACTAATGTTGATCCTGGACCATCATCATTTAAATAAAGTTTAAATTCACTAATGTTGATCCTGGACCATCATCATTTAAATACAGTGTAAATTTACTAATGTTGATCCTGGACCATCATCATTTAAATACAGTGTAAATTCACGAATGTTGATCCTGGACCATCATCATTTAAATACAGTATAAATTTACTAATGTTGATCCTGGACCATCATCATTTAAATACAGTGTAAATTTACTAATGTTGATCCTGGACCATCATAATTTAAATACAGTGTAAATTTACTAATGTTGATCCTGGACCATCATCATTTAAATAAAGTGTAAATTCACTAATGTTGATCCTGGACCATCATCATTTAAATAAAGTGTAAATTCACTAATGTTGATCCTGGACCATCATCATTTAAATAAAGTGTAAATTCACTAATGTTGATCCTGGACCATCATCATTTAATTAAAGTATAAATTCACTAATGTTGATCCTGGACCATCATCATTTAAATACAGTGTAAATTTACTAATGTTGATCCTGGACCATCATCATTTAAATACAGTGTAAATTCACTAATGTTGATCCTGGACCGTCATAATTTAAAAACAGTGTAAATTTACTAATGTTGATCCTGGACCATCATCATTTGAATAAAGTGTAAATTTACTAATGTTGATCCTGGACCATCATCATTTAAATACAGTGTAAATTTACTAATGTTGATCCTGGACCATCATCATTTAAATACAGTGTAAATTCACTAATGTTGATCTTGGACCATCATCATTTAAATACAGTGTAAATTTACTAATGTTGATCCTGGACCATCATCATTTAAATACAGTGTAAATTTACTAATGTTGATCCTGGACCATCATCATTTAAATACAGTGTAAATTCACTAATGTTGATCCTGGACCATCATCATTTAAATACAGTGTAAATTCACTAATGTTGATCCTGGACCATCATCATTTAAATACAGTGTAAATTCACTAATGTTGATCCTGGACCATCATCATTTAAATACAGTGTAAATTTACTAATGTTGATCCTGGACCATCATCATTTAAATACAGTGTAAATTTACTAATGTTGATCCTGGACCATCATCATTTAAATACAGTGTAAATTTACTAATGTTGATCTTGGACCATCATCATTTAAATACAGTGTAAATTTACTAATGTTGATCCTGGACCATGATAATTTAAATACAGTGTAAATTTACTAATGTTGATCCTGGACCATCATCATTTAAAAACAGTGTAAATTTACTAATGTTGATCCTGGACCATCATCATTTAAATACAGTGTAAATTCACTAATGTTGATTCTGGACCATCATCATTTAAATACAGTGTAAATTCACTAATGTTGATTCTGGACCATCATCATTTAATTACAGTGTAAATTTATTAATGTTGATCCTGGACCATCATAATTTAAATAAAGTGTAAATTTACTAATGTTGATCCCGGACCCTCATAATTTAAATACAGTGTAAATTTACTAATGTTGATCCTGGACCATCATCATTTAAATACAGTGTAAATTCACTAATGTTGATCCTGGACCATCATCATTTAAATACAGTGTAAATTCACTAATGTTGATCCTGGACCATCATCATTTAAATACAGTGTAAATTCACTAATGTTGATCCTGGACCATTATCATTTAAATACAGTGTAAATTCACTAATGTTGATCCTGGACCGTCATAATTTAAATAAAGTGTAAATTTACTAATGTTGATACTGGACCATCATCATTTAAATACAGTGTAAATTCACTAATGTTGATCCTGGACCATCATCATTTAAATACAGTGTAAATTCACTAATGTTGATCCTGGACCATCATCATTTAAATAAAGTGTAAATTCACTAATGTTGATCCTGGACCATCATAATTTAAAAACAGTGTAAATTTACTAATGTTAATCCTGGACCATCATCATTTAAATACAGTGTAAATTTACTAATGTTGATCCTGGACCATCATCATTTAAATACAGTGTAAATTTACTAATGTTGATCCTGGACCATCATCATTTAAAAACAGTGTAAATTTACTAATGTTGATCCTGGACCATCATCATTTAAATACAGTGTAAATTTACTAATGTTGATCCTGGACCATTATCATTTACATAAAAAGTAAATTCACTAATGTTGATCCTGGACCATCATCATTTAAATAAAGTGTAAATTCACTAATGTTGATCCTGGACCATCTTCATTTAAATACAGTGTAAATTTACTAATGTTGATCCTGGACCATTATCATTTACATAAAAAGTAAATTCACTAATGTTGATCCTGGACCATCATCATTTAAATAAAGTGTAAATTTCCTAATGTTGATCCTGGACCATCATCGTTTAAATTGAGTGTAAATTTACTAATGTTGATCCTGGACCATCATCATTTAAATAAAGTGTAAATTCACTAATGTTGATCCTGGACCATCATCATTTAAATAAAGTGTAAATTCACTAATGTTGATCCTGGACCATCATCATTTAAAAACAGTGTAAATTTACTAATGTTGATCCTGGACCATCATCATTTAAATACAGTGTAAATTTACTAATGTTGGTCCTGGACCATCATCATTTAAATAAAGTGTAAATTCACTAATGTTGATCCTGGACCATCATCATTTAAATACAGTGTAAATTTACTAATGTTGATCCTGGACCATCATCATTTAAATAAAGTTTAAATTCACTAATGTTGATCCTGGACCATCATCATTTAAATACAGTGTAAATTTACTAATGTTGATCCTGGACCATCATCATTTAAATACAGTGTAAATTTACTAATGTTGATCCTGGACCATCATAATTTAAATAAAGTGTAAATTTACTAATGTTGATCCTGGACCATCATCATTTAAATAAAGTGTAAATTCACTAATGTTGATCCTGGACCATCATCATTTAAATAAAGTGTAAATTCACTAATGTTGATCCTGGACCATCATCATTTAATTAAAGTATAAATTCACTAATGTTGATCCTGGACCATCATCATTTAAATACAGTGTAAATTTACTAATGTTGATCCTGGACCATCATCATTTAAATACAGTGTAAATTTACTAATGTTGATCCTGGACCATCATCATTTAAATACAGTGTAAATTCACTAATGTTGATCCTGGACCGTCATAATTTAAAAACAGTGTAAATTTACTAATGTTGATCCTGGACCATCATCATTTGAATAAAGTGTAAATTTACTAATGTTGATCCTGGACCATCATCATTTAAATACAGTGTAAATTCACTAATGTTGATCTTGGACCATCATCATTTAAATACAGTGTAAATTCACTAATGTTGATCCTGGACCATCATCATTTAAATACAGTGTAAATTCACTAATGTTGATCCTGGACCATCATCATTTAAATACAGTGTAAATTTACTAATGTTGATCCTGGACCATCATCTTTTAAATACAGTGTAAATTCAGTAATGTTGATCCTGGACCATGATAATTTAAATACAGTGTAAATTTACTAATGTTGATCCTGGACCATCATAATTTAAATACAGTGTAAATTTACTAATGTTGATCCTGGACCATCATCATTTAAATACAGTGTAAATTTACTAATGTTGATCCTGGACCATCATCATTTAAATACAGTGTAAATTCAGTAATGTTGATCCTGGACCATCATCATTTAAATACAGTGTAAATTTACTAATGTTGATCCTGGACCATCATCATTTAAATACAGTGTAAATTTACTAATGTTGATCTTGGACCATCATCATTTAAATACAGTGTAAATTTACTAATGTTGATCCTGGACCATCATCATTTAAATACAGTGTAAATTCACTAATGTTGATCCTGGACCATCATCATTTAAATACAGTGTAAATTCACTAATGTTGATCCTGGACCATCATCATTTAAATAAAGTGTAAATTCACTAATGTTGATCCTGGACCATCATAATTTAAAAACAGTGTAAATTTACTAATGTTAATCCTGGACCATCATCATTTAAATACAGTGTAAATTTACTAATGTTGATCCTGGACCATCATCATTTAAATACAGTGTAAATTTACTAATGTTGATCCTGGACCATTATCATTTACATAAAAAGTAAATTCACTAATGTTGATCCTGGACCATCATCATTTAAATAAAGTGTAAATTCACTAATGTTGATCCTGGACCATCATCATTTAAATACAGTGTAAATTTACTAATGTTGATCCTGGACCATGATCATTTAAGTACAGTGTAAATTCACTAATGTAGATTCTGGACCATGACCATTTAAATACAGTGTAAATTCACTAATGTTGATCCTAGACCATCATCATTTAAATACAGTGTAAATTCACTAATGTTGATCCTGGACCATCATCATTTAAATACAGTGTAAATTTACTAATGTTGATCCTGGACCATCATCATTTAAATAAAGTGTAAATTTACTAATGTTGATCCTGGACCATCATCATTTAAATACAGTGTAAATTTACTAATGTTGATCCTGGACCATCATCATTTAAATACAGTGTAAATTTACTAATGTTGATCCTGGACCATCATCATTTAAATACAGTGTAAATTTACTAATGTTGATCCTGGACCATCATCATTTAAATACAGTGTAAATTTACTAATGTTAATCCTGGACCATCATCATTTAAATACAGTGTAAATTTACTAATGTTGATCCTGGACCATCATCATTTAAAAACAGTGTAAATTTACTAATGTTGATCCTGGACCATCATCATTTAAATACAGTGTAAATTTACTAATGTTGATCCTGGACCATTATCATTTACATAAAAAGTAAATTTACTAATGTTGATCCCGGACCCTCATAATTTAAATACAGTGTAAATTTACTAATGTTGATCCTGGACCATCATCATTTAAATACAGTGTAAATTCACTAATGTTGATCCTGGACCATTATCATTTACATAAAAAGTAAATTCACTAATGTTGATCCTGGACCATCATCATTTAAATAAAGTGTAAATTTCCTAATGTTGATCCTGGGCCATCATCGTTTAAATTGAGTGTAAATTTACTAATGTTGATCCTGGACCATCATCATTTAAATAAAGTGTAAATTCACTAATGTTGATCCTGGACCATCATCATTTAAATAAAGTGTAAATTCACTAATGTTGATCCTGGACCATCATCATTTAAAAACAGTGTAAATTTACTAATGTTGATCCTGGACCATCATCATTTAAATACAGTGTAAATTTACTAATGTTGGTCCTGGACCATCATCATTTAAATAAAGTGTAAATTCACTAATGTTGATCCTGGACCATCATCATTTAAATACAGTGTAAATTTACTAATGTTGATCCTGGACCATCATCATTTAAATAAAGTGTAAATTTCCTAATGTTGATCCTGGACCATCATCATTTAAATACAGTGTAAATTCACTAATGTTGATCCTGGACCATCATCATTTAAATAAAGTGTAAATTCACTAATGTTGATCCTGGACCATCATAATTTAAAAACAGTGTAAATTTACTAATGTTGATCCTGGACCATTATCATTTACATAAAAAGTAAATTCACTAATGTTGATTCTGGACCATCATCATTTAAATACAGTGTAAATTTACTAATGTTGATCCTGGACCATGATCATTTAAGTACAGTGTAAATTCACTAATGTAGATTCTGGACCATGACCATTTAAATACAGTGTAAATTCACTAATGTTGATCCTAGACCATCATCATTTAAATACAGTGTAAATTCACTAATGTTGATCCTGGACCATCATCATTTAAATACAGTGTAAATTTACTAATGTTGATCCTGGACCATCATCATTTAAATACAGTGTAAATTTACTAATGTTGATCCTGGACCATCATCATTTAAATACAGTGTAAATTTACTAATGTTGATCCTGGACCATCATCATTTAAATACAGTGTAAATTTACTAATGTTGATCCTGGACCATCATCATTTAAATACAGTGTAAATTTACTAATGTTGATCCTGGACCATCATCATTTAAATACAGTGTAAATTTACTAATGTTAATCCTGGACCATCATCATTTAAATACAGTGTAAATTTACTAATGTTGATCCTGGACCATCATCATTTAAAAACAGTGTAAATTTACTAATGTTGATCCTGGACCATGATAATTTAAATACAGTGTAAATTTACTAATGTTGATCCTGGACCATCATCATTTAAAAACAGTGTAAATTTACTAATGTTGATCCTGGACCATCATCATTTAAATACAGTGTAAATTCACTAATGTTGATTCTGGACCATCATCATTTAATTACAGTGTAAATTTACTAATGTTGATCCTGGACCATCATAATTTAAATAAAGTGTAAATTTACTAATGTTGATCCCGGACCCTCATAATTTAAATACAGTGTAAATTTACTAATGTTGATCCTGGACCATCATCATTTAAATACAGTGTAAATTCACTAATGTTGATCCTGGACCATCATCATTTAAATACAGTGTAAATTCACTAATGTTGATCCTGGACCATCATCATTTAAATACAGTGTAAATTCACTAATGTTGATCCTGGACCATCATCATTTAAATAAAGTGTAAATTCACTAATGTTGATCCTGGACCATCATAATTTAAAAACAGTGTAAATTTACTAATGTTAATCCTGGACCATCATCATTTAAATACAGTGTAAATTTACTAATGTTGATCCTGGACCATCATCATTTAAATACAGTGTAAATTTACTAATGTTGATCCTGGACCATTATCATTTACATAAAAAGTAAATTCACTAATGTTGATCCTGGACCATCATCATTTAAATAAAGTGTAAATTTCCTAATGTTGATCCTGGACCATCATCGTTTAAATTGAGTGTAAATTTACTAATGTTGATCCTGGACCATCATCATTTAAATAAAGTGTAAATTCACTAATGTTGATCCTGGACCATCTTCATTTAAATACAGTGTAAATTTACTAATGTTGATCCTGGACCATCATCATTTAAAAACAGTGTAAATTCACTAATGTTGATCCTGGACCATCATCATTTAAAAACAGTGTAAATTTACTAATGTTGATCCTGGACCATCATCATTTAAATACAGTGTAAATTTACTAATGTTGGTCCTGGACCATCATCATTTAAATAAAGTGTAAATTCACTAATGTTGATCCTGGACCATCATCATTTAAATACAGTGTAAATTTACTAATGTTGATCCTGGACCATCATCATTTAAACACAGTGTAAATTCACTAATGTTGATTCTGGACCATCATCATTTAAATACAGTGTAAATTTACTAATGTTGATCCTGGACCATGATCATTTAAGTACAGTGTAAATTCACTAATGTAGATTCTGGACCATGACCATTTAAATACAGTGTAAATTCACTAATGTTGATCCTAGACCATCATCATTTAAATACAGTGTAAATTCACTAATGTTGATCCTGGACCATCATCATTTAAATACAGTGTAAATTTACTAATGTTGATCCTGGACCATCATCATTTAAATACAGTGTAAATTTACTAATGTTGATCCTGGACCATCATCATTTAAATACAGTGTAAATTTACTAATGTTGATCCTGGACCATCATCATTTAAATACAGTGTAAATTTACTAATGTTGATCCTGGACCATCATCATTTAAATACAGTGTAAATTTACTAATGTTGATCCTGGACCATCATCATTTAAATACAGTGTAAATTTACTAATGTTAATCCTGGACCATCATCATTTAAATACAGTGTAAATTTACTAATGTTGATCCTGGACCATCATCATTTAAAAACAGTGTAAATTTACTAATGTTGATCCTGGACCATCATCATTTAAATACAGTGTAAATTTACTAATGTTGATCCTGGACCATCATCATTTAAAAACAGTGTAAATTTACTAATGTTGATCCTGGACCATCATCATTTAAATACAGTGTAAATTCACTAATGTTGATTCTGGACCATCATCATTTAAATACAGTGTAAATTCACTAATGTTGATTCTGGACCATCATCATTTAATTACAGTGTAAATTTACTAATGTTGATCCTGGACCATCATAATTTAAATAAAGTGTAAATTTACTAATGTTGATCCCGGACCCTCATAATTTAAATACAGTGTAAATTTACTAATGTTGATCCTGGACCATCATCATTTAAATACAGTGTAAATTCACTAATGTTGATCCTGGACCATCATCATTTGAATACAGTGTAAATTTACTAATGTTGATCCTGGACCATCATCATTTAAATAAAGTGTAAATTTACTAATGTTGATTCTGGACCATCATCATTTAAATAAAGTGTAAATTCACAAATGTTGATCCTGGACCATCATCATTTGAATAAAGTGTAAATTTACTAATGTTGATTCTGGACCATCATAATTTAAATACAGTGTAAATTCACTAATGTTGATCCTGGACCATCATCATTTAAATACAGTGTAAATTCACTAATGTTGATCCTGGACCATCATCATTTAAATACAGTGTAAATTCACTAATGTTGATCCTGGACCCTCATAATTTAAATACAGTGTAAATTTACTAATGTTGATCCTGGACCATCATCATTTAAATACAGTGTAAATTCACTAATGTTGATCCTGGACCATCATCATTTGAATATAGTGTAAATTTACTAATGTTGATCCTGGACCGTCATAATTTAAAAACAGTGTAAATTTACTAATGTTGATCCTGGACCATCATCATTTAAATACAGTGTAAATTCACTAATGTTGATCCTGGACCATCATCATTTAAATACAGTGTAAATTCACTAATGTTGATCCTGGACCATCATCATTTAAATAAAGTGTAAATTCACTAATGTTGATCCTGGACCATCATAATTTAAAAACAGTGTAAATTTACTAATGTTAATCCTGGACCATCATCATTTAAATACAGTGTAAATTTACTAATGTTGATCCTGGACCATCATCATTTAAATACAGTGTAAATTTACTAATGTTGATCCTGGACCATTATCATTTACATAAAAAGTAAATTCACTAATGTTGATCCTGGACCATCATCATTTAAATAAAGTGTAAATTTCCTAATGTTGATCCTGGACCATCATCATTTGAATAAAGTGTAAATTTACTAATGTTGATCCTGGACCATCATCATTTAAATACAGTGTAAGTTTACTAATGTTGATCCTGGACCATGATAATTTAAATAAAGTGTAAATTCACTAATGTTGATCCTGGACCATCATCATTTAAATACAGTGTAAATTTACTAATGTTGATCCTGGACCATCATCATTTAAATACAGTGTAAATTTACTAATGTTGATCCTGGACCATCATCATTTAAATAAAGTGTAAATTCACTAATGTTGATCCTGGACCATCATCATTTAAATAGGTGTAAATTTACTAATGTTGATCCTGGACCATCATCATTTAAATACAGTGTAAATTTACTAATGTTGATCCTGGACCATTGTCATTTAAATACAGTGTAAATTTACTAATGTTGATCCTGGACCATCATCATTTAAATACAGTGTAAATTTACTAATGTTGATCCTGGACCATCATCATTTAAATACAGTGTAAATTCACTAATGTTGATCCTGGACCATCATCGTTTAAATACAGTGTAAATTCACTAATGTTGATCCTGGACCATCATCATTTAAATACAGTGTAAATTTACTAATGTTGATCCTGGACCATCATCATTTAAATACAGTGTAAATTTACTAATGTTGATCCTGGACCATCATCATTTAAATACAGTGTAAATTTACTAATGTTGATCCTGGACCGTCATCATTTAAATACAGTGTAAATTTACTAATGTTGATCCTGGACCATCATCATTTAAATACAGTGTTAATTTACTAATGTTGATCCTGGACCATCATCATTTAAATACAGTGTAAATTTACTAATGTTGATCCTGGACCATCATCATTTAAATACAGTGTAAATTCACTAATGTTGATCCTGGACCATCATCATTTAAATAAAATGTAAATTCACTGATGTTGATCCTGGACCATCATCATTTAAATACAGTGTAAATTCACTAATGTTGATCCTGGACCATCATCATTTAAATACAGTGTAAATTTACTAATGTTGATCCTGGACCATCATCATTTAAATAAAGTGTAAATTCACTAATGTTGATCCTGGACCATCATCATTTAAATAAAGTGTAAATTTACTAATGTTGATCCTGGACCATCATCATTTAAATACAGTGTAAATTCACTAATGTTGATTCTGGACCATCATCATTTAAATACAGTGTAAATTCACTAATGTTGATTCTGGACCATCATCATTTAAATACAGTGTAAATTCACTAATGTTGATCCTGGACCATCATCATTTAAATACAGTGTAAATTTACTAATGTTGATCCTGGACCATCATCATTTAAATAAAGTGTAAATTCACTAATGTTGATCCTGGACCATCATCATTTAAATAAAGTGTAAATTTACTAATGTTGATCCTGGACCATCATCATTTAAATACAGTGTAAATTCACTAATGTTGATTCTGGACCATCATCATTTAAATACAGTGTAAATTCACTAATGTTGATTCTGGACCATCATCATTTAAATACAGTGTAAATTCACTAATGTTGATCCTGGACCATCATCATTTAAATACAGTGTAAATTCACTAATGTTGATCCTGGACCATCATCATTTAAATACATTGTAAATTTACTAATGTTGATCCTGGACCATCATAATTTAAATACAGTGTAAATTTACTAATGTTGATCCTGGACCATCATCATTTAAATAAAGTGTAAATTTACTAATGTTGGTCCTGGACCATCATCATTTAAATAAAGTGTAAATTCACTAATGTTGATCCTGGACCATCATCATTTAAATAAAGTGTAAATTTACTAATGTTGATCCTGGACCATCATCATTTAAATACAGTGTAAATTTACTAATGTTGATCCTTGACCATCATCATTTAAATACAGTGTATATTTACTAATCTTGATCCTGGACCATCATAATTTAAATGCAGTGTAAATTCACTAATGTTGATCCTGGATCATCATAATTTAAATACAGTTTAAATTTACTAATAGTGTAAATTTACTAATGTTGATCCTGGACCATCATCATTTAAATACAGTGTAAATTCACTAATGTTGATCCTGGACCATCATCATTTAAATACAGTGTAAATTTACTAATGTTGATCCTGGACCATCATCATTTAAATACAGTGTAAATTCACTAATGTTGATCCTGGACCATCATCATTTAAATACAGTGTAAATTTACTAATGTTGATCCTGGACCATCATCATTTAAATACAGTGTAAATTTACTAATGTTGATTTTGGACCATCATCATTTAAATACAGTGTAAATTTACTAATGTTGATCCTGGACCATCATCATTTAAATACAGTGTAAATTCACTAATGTTGATCCTGGACCATCATCATTTAAATAAAGTGTAAATTCACTAATGTTGATCCTGGACCATCATCATTTAAATACAGTGTAAATTTACTAATGTTGATCCTGGACCATAATCATTTAAATAAAGTGTAAATTCGCTAATGTTGATCCTGGACCATCATCATTTAAATACAGTGTAAATTCACTAATGTTGATCCTGGACCATGATGATATAAATACAGTGTAAATTCACTAATGTTGATCCTGGACCATCACCATATAAATAAAGTATAAATTCACTAATGTTGATCCTGGACCATCATCATTTAAATAAAGTGTAAATTCACTAATGTTGATCCTGGACCATCATCATTTAAATACAGTGTAAATTTACTAATGTTGATCCTGGACCATTATCATTTAAATACAGTGTAAATTTACTAATGTTGATCCTGGACCGTCATCATTTAAATACAGTGTAAATTTACTAATGTTGATCCTGGACCGTCATCATTTAAATACAGTGTAAATTTACTAATGTTGATCCTGGACCATCATCATTTAAATACAGTGTTAATTTACTAATGTTGATCCTGGACCATTATCATTTAAATACAGTGTAAATTTACTAATGTTGATCCTGGACCATCATCATTTAAATACAGTGTAAATTTACTAATGTTGATCCTGGACCATCATCATTTAAATACAGTGTAAATTTACTAATGTTGATCCTGGACCATCATCATTTAAATAAAGTGTAAATTCACTAATGTTGATCCTGGACCATCATCATTTAAATACAGTGTAAATTTACTAATGTTGATCCTGGACCATCATCATTTAAATACATTGTAAATTTACTAATGTTGATCCTGGACCATCATCATTTAAATAAAGTGTAAATTCACTAATGTTGATCCTGGACCATCATCATTTAAATAAAGTGTAAATTAGCTAATGTTGATCCTGGACCATGATAATTTAAATACAGTGTAAATTCACTAATGTTGATCCTGGACCATCATAATTTAAATACAGTGTAAATTTACTAATGTTGATCCTGGACCATCATCATTTAACTACAGTGTAAATTCACTAATGTTGATCCTGGACCATCATCATTTAAATACAGTGTAAATTTACTAATGTTGATCCTGGACCATCATCATTTAAATAAAGTGTAAATTCACTGATGTTGATCCTGGACCATCATCATTTGAATAAAGTGTAAATTTACTATTGTTGATCCTGGACCATCATCATTTAAATAAAGTGTAAATTTACTAATGTTGATCCTGGACCATCATCATTTAAATAAAGTGTAAATTCACTAATGTTGATCCTGGACCATCATCATTAAAATAAAGTGTAAATTCACTAATGTTGATACTGGACCATCATCATTTAAATTCACTAATGTTGATCCTGGACCATCATCATTTAAATAAAGTGTAAATTCACTAATGTTGATCCTGGACCATCATCATTTAAATACAGTGTAAATTCACTAATGTTGATCCTGGACCATCATCATTTAAATACAGTGTAAATTTACTAATGTTGATCCTGGACCATCATAATTTAAATACAGTGTAAATTCACTAATGTTGATCCTGGACCATCATCATTTAAATTCACTAATGTTGATCCTGGACCATCATCATTTAAATAAAGTGTAAATTCACTAATGTTGATCCTGGACCATCATCATTTAAATACAGTGTAAATTCACTAATGTTGATCCTGGACCATCATCATTTAAATACAGTGTAAATTTACTAATGTTGATCCTGGACCATCATAATTTAAATACAGTGTAAATTCACTAATGTTGATCCTGGACCATCATCATTTAAATAAAGTGTAAATTCACTAATGTTGATCCTGGACCATCATCATTTAAATAAAGTGTAAATTCACTAATGTTGATCCTGGACCATCATCATTTAAATACAGTGTAAATTCACTAAAGTTGATCCTGGACCATCATCATTTAAATAAAGTGTAAATTCACTAATGTTGATCCTGGACCATCATCATTTAAATAAAGTGTAAATTTACTAATGTTGATCCTGGACCATCATCATTTAAATACAGTGTAAGTTTACTAATGTTGATCCTGGACCATGATAATTTAAATAAAGTGTAAATTCACTAATGTTGATCCTGGACCATCATCATTTAAATACAGTGTAAATTTACTAATGTTGATCCTGGACCATCATCATTTAAATACAGTGTAAATTTACTAATGTTGATCCTGGACCATCATCATTTAAATACAGTGTAAATTTACTAATGTTGATCCTGGACCATCATCATTTAAATACAGTGTAAATTCACTAATGTTGATCCTGGACCATCATCGTTTAAATACAGTGTAAATTCACTAATGTTGATCCTGGACCATCATCATTTAAATACAGTGTAAATTTACTAATGTTGATCCTGGACCATCATCATTTAAATACAGTGTAAATTTACTAATGTTGATCCTGGACCATCATCATTTAAATACAGTGTAAATTCACTAATGTTGATCCTGGACCATCATCATTTAAATAAAGTGTAAATTTACTAATGTTGATCCTGGACCGTCATCATTTAAATACAGTGTAAATTTACTAATGTTGATCCTGGACCATTATCATTTAAATACAGTGTAAATTTACTAATGTTGATCCTGGACCATCATCATTTAAATGCAGTGTAAATTTACTAATGTTGATCTTGGACCATCATCATTTAAATACAGTGTAAATTCACTAATGTTGATCCTGGACCATCATCATTTAAATAAAATGTAAATTTACTAATGTTGATCCTGGACCATCATAATTTAAATACAGTGTAAATTTACTAATGTTGATCCTGGACCATCATAATTTAAATACAGTGTAAATTTACTAATGTTGATCCTGGACCATCATAATTTAAATACAGTGTAAATTTACTAATGTTGATCCTGGACCATCATCATTTAAATACAGTGTAAATTTACTAATGTTGATCCTGGACCATCATCATTTAAATAAAGTGTACATTTACTAATGTTGATCCTGGACCATCATCATTTAAATACAGTGTAAATTTACTAATGTTGATCCCGGACCATCATCATTTAAATACAGTGTAAATTCACTAATGTTGATCCTGGACCATCATCATTTAAATAAAGTGTAAATTCACTAATGTTGATCCTGGAACATCATCATTTAAATAAAGTGTAAATTTACTAATGTTGATCCTGGACCATCATCTTTTAAATACAGTGTAAATTTACTAATGTTGATCCTGGAACATCATCATTTAAATACAGTGTAAATTTACTAATGTTGATCCTGGACCATCATCATTTAAATACAGTGTAAATTTACTAATGTTGATCCTGGACCATCATCATTTAAATAGGTGTCAATTTACTAATGTTGATCCTGGACCATCATCATTTAAACACAGTGTAAATTTACTAATGTTGATCCTGGACCATCATCATTTAAATACATTGTAAATTTACTAATGTTGATCCTGGACCATCATCATTTAAATACAGTGTAAATTTACTAATGTTGATCCTGGACCATGATAATTTAAATACAGTGTAAATTTACTAATGTTGATCCTGGACCATCATCATTTAAATACAGTGTAAATTTACTAATGTTGATCCTGGACCATCATCATTTAAATAAAGTTTAAATTTCCTAATGTTGATCCTGGACCATCATCGTTTAAATTGAGTGTAAATTTACTAATGTTGATCCTGGACCATCTTCATTTAAATACAGTGTAAATTTACTAATGTTGATCCTGGACCATTATCATTTACATAAAAAGTAAATTCACTAATGTTGATCCTGGACCATCATCATTTAAATACAGTGTAAATTTACTAATGTTGATTCTGGACCATCATCATTTAAATAAAGTGTAAATTCACTAATGTTGATCCTGGAACATCATCATTTAAATAAAGTGTAAATTTACTAATGTTGATCCTGGACCATCATCTTTTAAATACAGTGTAAATTTACTAATGTTGATCCTGGAACATCATCATTTAAATACAGTGTAAATTTACTAATGTTGATCCTGGACCATCATCATTTAAATAAAGTTTAAATTCACTAATGTTGATCCTGGACCATCATCATTTAAATAGGTGTCAATTTACTAATGTTGATCCTGGACCATCATCATTTAAACACAGTGTAAATTTACTAATGTTGATCCTGGACCATCATCATTTAAATACATTGTAAATTTACTAATGTTGATCCTGGACCATCATCATTTAAATACAGTGTAAATTCACTAATGTTGATCCTGGACCATCATCATTTAAATACAGTGTAAATTTACTAATGTTGATCCTGGACCATCATAATTTAAATACAGTGTAAATTCACTAATGTTGATCCTGGACCATCATCATTTAAATTCACTAATGTTGATCCTGGACCATCATCATTTAAATAAAGTGTAAATTCACTAATGTTGATCCTGGACCATCATCATTTAAATACAGTGTAAATTCACTAATGTTGATCCTGGACCATCATCATTTAAATACAGTGTAAATTTACTAATGTTGATCCTGGACCATCATAATTTAAATACAGTGTAAATTCACTAATGTTGATCCTGGACCATCATCATTTAAATAAAGTGTAAATTCACTAATGTTGATCCTGGACCATCATCATTTAAATAAAGTGTAAATTCACTAATGTTGATCCTGGACCATCATCATTTAAATACAGTGTAAATTCACTAAAGTTGATCCTGGACCATCATCATTTAAATAAAGTGTAAATTCACTAATGTTGATCCTGGACCATCATCATTTAAATAAAGTGTAAATTTACTAATGTTGATCCTGGACCATCATCATTTAAATACAGTGTAAGTTTACTAATGTTGATCCTGGACCATGATAATTTAAATAAAGTGTAAATTCACTAATGTTGATCCTGGACCATCATCATTTAAATACAGTGTAAATTTACTAATGTTGATCCTGGACCATCATCATTTAAATACAGTGTAAATTTACTAATGTTGATCCTGGACCATCATCATTTAAATACAGTGTAAATTTACTAATGTTGATCCTGGACCATCATCATTTAAATACAGTGTAAATTCACTAATGTTGATCCTGGACCATCATCGTTTAAATACAGTGTAAATTCACTAATGTTGATCCTGGACCATCATCATTTAAATACAGTGTAAATTTACTAATGTTGATCCTGGACCATCATCATTTAAATACAGTGTAAATTTACTAATGTTGATCCTGGACCATCATCATTTAAATACAGTGTAAATTCACTAATGTTGATCCTGGACCATCATCATTTAAATAAAGTGTAAATTTACTAATGTTGATCCTGGACCGTCATCATTTAAATACAGTGTAAATTTACTAATGTTGATCCTGGACCATTATCATTTAAATACAGTGTAAATTTACTAATGTTGATCCTGGACCATCATCATTTAAATGCAGTGTAAATTTACTAATGTTGATCTTGGACCATCATCATTTAAATACAGTGTAAATTCACTAATGTTGATCCTGGACCATCATCATTTAAATAAAATGTAAATTTACTAATGTTGATCCTGGACCATCATAATTTAAATACAGTGTAAATTTACTAATGTTGATCCTGGACCATCATAATTTAAATACAGTGTAAATTTACTAATGTTGATCCTGGACCATCATAATTTAAATACAGTGTAAATTTACTAATGTTGATCCTGGACCATCATCATTTAAATACAGTGTAAATTTACTAATGTTGATCCTGGACCATCATCATTTAAATAAAGTGTACATTTACTAATGTTGATCCTGGACCATCATCATTTAAATACAGTGTAAATTTACTAATGTTGATCCCGGACCATCATCATTTAAATACAGTGTAAATTCACTAATGTTGATCCTGGACCATCATCATTTAAATAAAGTGTAAATTCACTAATGTTGATCCTGGAACATCATCATTTAAATAAAGTGTAAATTTACTAATGTTGATCCTGGACCATCATCTTTTAAATACAGTGTAAATTTACTAATGTTGATCCTGGAACATCATCATTTAAATACAGTGTAAATTTACTAATGTTGATCCTGGACCATCATCATTTAAATACAGTGTAAATTTACTAATGTTGATCCTGGACCATCATCATTTAAATAGGTGTCAATTTACTAATGTTGATCCTGGACCATCATCATTTAAACACAGTGTAAATTTACTAATGTTGATCCTGGACCATCATCATTTAAATACATTGTAAATTTACTAATGTTGATCCTGGACCATCATCATTTAAATACAGTGTAAATTTACTAATGTTGATCCTGGACCATGATAATTTAAATACAGTGTAAATTTACTAATGTTGATCCTGGACCATCATCATTTAAATACAGTGTAAATTTACTAATGTTGATCCTGGACCATCATCATTTAAATAAAGTTTAAATTTCCTAATGTTGATCCTGGACCATCATCGTTTAAATTGAGTGTAAATTTACTAATGTTGATCCTGGACCATCTTCATTTAAATACAGTGTAAATTTACTAATGTTGATCCTGGACCATTATCATTTACATAAAAAGTAAATTCACTAATGTTGATCCTGGACCATCATCATTTAAATACAGTGTAAATTTACTAATGTTGATTCTGGACCATCATCATTTAAATAAAGTGTAAATTCACTAATGTTGATCCTGGAACATCATCATTTAAATAAAGTGTAAATTTACTAATGTTGATCCTGGACCATCATCTTTTAAATACAGTGTAAATTTACTAATGTTGATCCTGGAACATCATCATTTAAATACAGTGTAAATTTACTAATGTTGATCCTGGACCATCATCATTTAAATAAAGTTTAAATTCACTAATGTTGATCCTGGACCATCATCATTTAAATAGGTGTCAATTTACTAATGTTGATCCTGGACCATCATCATTTAAACACAGTGTAAATTTACTAATGTTGATCCTGGACCATCATCATTTAAATACATTGTAAATTTACTAATGTTGATCCTGGACCATCATCATTTAAATACAGTGTAAATTTACTAATGTTGATCCTGGACCATGATAATTTAAATACAGTGTAAATTTACTAATGTTGATCCTGGACCATCATCATTTAAATACAGTGTAAATTTACTAATGTTGATCCTGGACCATCATCATTTAAATAAAGTTTAAATTCACTAATGTTGATCCTGGACCATCATCATTTAAATAGGTGTAAATTTACTAATGTTGATCCTGGACCATCATCATTTAAATACATTGTAAATTTACTAATGTTGATCCTGGACCATCATCATTTAAATACAGTGTAAATTTACTAATGTTGATCCTGGACCATTATCATTTACATAAAAAGTAAATTCACTAATGTTGATCCTGGACCATCATCATTTAAATAAAGTGTAAATTTCCTAATGTTGATCCTGGACCATCATCGTTTAAATTGAGTGTAAATTTACTAATGTTGATCCTGGACCATCATCATTTAAATAAAGTGTAAATTCACTAATGTTGATCCTGGACCATCTTCATTTAAATACAGTGTAAATTTACTAATGTTGATCCTGGACCATTATCATTTACATAAAAAGTAAATTCACTAATGTTGATCCTGGACCATCATCATTTAAATAAAGTGTAAATTTCCTAATGTTGATCCTGGACCATCATCGTTTAAATTGAGTGTAAATTTACTAATGTTGATCCTGGACCATCATCATTTAAATAAAGTGTAAATTCACTAATGTTGATCCTGGACCATCATCATTTAAATAAAGTGTAAATTCACTAATGTTGATCCTGGACCATCATCATTTAAAAACAGTGTAAATTTACTAATGTTGATCCTGGACCATCATCATTTAAATACAGTGTAAATTTACTAATGTTGATCCTGGACCATCATCATTTAAATAAAGTGTAAATTCACTAATGTTGATCCTGGACCATCATCATTTAAATACAGTGTAAATTTACTAATGTTGATCCTGGACCATCATCATTTAAATACAGTGTAAATTTACTAATGTTGATCCTGGACCATCATAATTTAAATACAGTGTAAATTTACTAATGTTGATCCTGGACCATCATCATTTAAATAAAGTGTAAATTTACTAATGTTGATCCTGGACCATCATAATTTAAATACAGTGTAAATTTACTAATGTTGATCCTGGACCATCATCATTTAAATAAAGTGTAAATTCACTAATGTTGATCCTGGACCATCATCATTTAATTAAAGTATAAATTCACTAATGTTGATCCTGGACCATCATCATTTAAATACAGTGTAAATTTACTAATGTTGATCCTGGACCATCATCATTTAAATACAGTGTAAATTTACTAATGTTGATCCTGGACCATCATCTTTTAAATACAGTGTAAATTCAGTAATGTTGATCCTGGACCATGATAATTTAAATACAGTGTAAATTTACTAATGTTGATCCTGGACCATCATAATTTAAATACAGTGTAAATTTACTAATGTTGATCCTGGACCATCATCATTTAAATACAGTGTAAATTTACTAATGTTGATCCTGGACCATCATCATTTAAATACAGTGTAAATTTACTAATGTTGATCCTGGACCATCATCATTTAAATAAAGTGTAAATTCACTAATGTTGATCCTGGACCATCATCATTTAAATAAAGTGTAAATTCACTAATGTTGATCCTGGACCATCATCATTTAAATAAAGTGTAAATTCACTAATGTTGATCCTGGACCATCATCATTTAATTAAAGTATAAATTCACTAATGTTGATCCTGGACCATCATCATTTAAATACAGTGTAAATTTACTAATGTTGATCCTGGACCATCATCATTTAAATACAGTGTAAATTTACTAATGTTGATCCTGGACCATCATCATTTAAATACAGTGTAAATTCACTAATGTTGATCCTGGACCGTCATAATTTAAAAACAGTGTAAATTTACTAATGTTGATCCTGGACCATCATCATTTGAATAAAGTGTAAATTTACTAATGTTGATCCTGGACCATCATCATTTAAATACAGTGTAAATTCACTAATGTTGATCTTGGACCATCATCATTTAAATACAGTGTAAATTTACTAATGTTGATCCTGGACCATCATCATTTAAATAAAGTGTAAATTTACTAATGTTGATCCTGGACCATCATCATTTAAATACAGTGTAAATTTACTAATGTTGATCCTGGACCATCATCATTTAAATACAGTGTAAATTTACTAATGTTGATCCTGGACTATCATCTTTTAAATACAGTGTAAATTCAGTAATGTTGATCCTGGACCATGATAATTTAAATACAGTGTAAATTTGCTAATGTTGATCCTGGACCATCATAATTTAAATACAGTGTAAATTTACTAATGTTGATCCTGGACCATCATCATTTAAATACAGTGTAAATTTACTAATGTTGATCCTGGACCATCATCATTTAAATACAGTGTAAATTTACTAATGTTGATCCTGGACCATCATCATTTAAATACAGTGTAAATTTACTAATGTTGATCTTGGACCATCATCATTTAAATACAGTGTAAATTTACTAATGTTGATCCTGGACCATCATCATTTAAATACAGTGTAAATTCACTAATGTTGATCCTGGACCATCATCATTTAAATACAGTGTAAATTCACTAATGTTGATCCTGGACCATCATCATTTAAATAAAGTGTAAATTCACTAATGTTGATCCTGGACCATCATAATTTAAAAACAGTGTAAATTTACTAATGTTAATCCTGGACCATCATCATTTAAATACAGTGTAAATTTACTAATGTTGATCCTGGACCATCATCATTTAAATACAGTGTAAATTTACTAATGTTGATCCTGGACCATTATCATTTACATAAAAAGTAAATTCACTAATGTTGATCCTGGACCATCATCATTTAAATAAAGTGTAAATTCACTAATGTTGATCCTGGACCATCATCATTTAAACACAGTGTAAATTCACTAATGTTGATTCTGGACCATCATCATTTAAATACAGTGTAAATTTACTAATGTTGATCCTGGACCATGATCATTTAAGTACAGTGTAAATTCACTAATGTAGATTCTGGACCATGACCATTTAAATACAGTGTAAATTCACTAATGTTGATCCTAGACCATCATCATTTAAATACAGTGTAAATTCACTAATGTTGATCCTGGACCATCATCATTTAAATACAGTGTAAATTTACTAATGTTGATCCTGGACCATCATCATTTAAATACAGTGTAAATTTACTAATGTTGATCCTGGACCATCATCATTTAAATACAGTGTAAATTTACTAATGTTGATCCTGGACCATCATCATTTAAATACAGTGTAAATTTACTAATGTTGATCCTGGACCATCATCATTTAAATACAGTGTAAATTTACTAATGTTGATCCTGGACCATCATCATTTAAATACAGTGTAAATTTACTAATGTTGATCCTGGACCATCATCATTTAAATACAGTGTAAATTTACTAATGTTGATCCTGGACCATCATCATTTAAAAACAGTGTAAATTTACTAATGTTGATCCTGGACCATGATAATTTAAATACAGTGTAAATTTACTAATGTTGATCCTGGACCATCATCATTTAAAAACAGTGTAAATTTACTAATGTTGATCCTGGACCATCATCATTTAAATACAGTGTAAATTCACTAATGTTGATTCTGGACCATCATCATTTAAATACAGTGTAAATTCACTAATGTTGATTCTGGACCATCATCATTTAATTACAGTGTAAATTTACTAATGTTGATCCTGGACCATCATAATTTAAATAAAGTGTAAATTTACTAATGTTGATCCCGGACCCTCATAATTTAAATACAGTGTAAATTTACTAATGTTGATCCTGGACCATCATCATTTAAATACAGTGTAAATTCACTAATGTTGATCCTGGACCATCATCATTTGAATACAGTGTAAATTTACTAATGTTGATCCTGGACCATCATCATTTGAATAAAGTGTAAATTTACTAATGTTGATTCTGGACCATCATAATTTAAATACAGTGTAAATTCACTAATGTTGATCCTGGACCATCATCATTTAAATACAGTGTAAATTCACTAATGTTGATCCTGGACCATCATCATTTAAATACAGTGTAAATTCACTAATGTTGATCCTGGACCATCATCATTTAAATACAGTGTAAATTTACTAATGTTGATCCCGGACCCTCATAATTTAAATACAGTGTAAATTTACTAATGTTGATCCTGGACCATCATCATTTAAATACAGTGTAAATTCACTAATGTTGATCCTGGACCATCATCATTTGAATACAGTGTAAATTTACTAATGTTGATCCTGGACCGTCATAATTTAAAAACAGTGTAAATTTACTAATGTTGATCCTGGACCATCATCATTTAAATACAGTGTAAATTCACTAATGTTGATCCTGGACCATCATCATTTAAATACAGTGTAAATTCACTAATGTTGATCCTGGACCATCATCATTTAAATAAAGTGTAAATTCACTAATGTTGATCCTGGACCATCATAATTTAAAAACAGTGTAAATTTACTAATGTTGATCCTGGACCATCATCATTTAAATACAGTGTAAATTTACTAATGTTGATCCTGGACCATCATCATTTAAATACAGTGTAAATTTACTAATGTTGATCCTGGACCATTATCATTTACATAAAAAGTAAATTCACTAATGTTGATCCTGGACCATCATCATTTAAATAAAGTGTAAATTTCCTAATGTTGATCCTGGACCATCATCATTTAAATAAAGTGTAAATTCACTAATGTTGATCCTGGACCATCATCATTTAAATACAGTGTAAATTTACTAATGTTGATCCTGGACCATCATCATTTAAATAAAGTTTAAATTCACTAATGTTGATCCTGGACCATCATCATTTAAATACAGTGTAAATTTACTAATGTTGATCCTGGACCATCATCATTTAAATACAGTGTAAATTCACTAATGTTGATCCTGGACCATCATCATTTAAATACAGTATAAATTTACTAATGTTGATCCTGGACCATCATCATTTAAATACAGTGTAAATTTACTAATGTTGATCCTGGACCATCATCATTTAAATAAAGTGTAAATTAACTAATGTTGATCCTGGACCATCATCATTTAAATAAAGTGTAAATTCACTAATGTTGATCCTGGACCATCATCATTTAAATAAAGTGTAAATTCACTAATGTTGATCCTGGACCATCATCATTTAAATACAGTGTAAATTTACTAATGTTGATCCTGGACCATCATCATTTAAATACAGTGTAAATTCACTAATGTTGATCCTGGACCGTCATAATTTAAAAACAGTGTAAATTTACTAATGTTGATCCTGGACCATCATCATTTGAATAAAGTGTAAATTTACTAATGTTGATCCTGGACCATCATCATTTAAATACAGTGTAAATTCACTAATGTTGATCTTGGACCATCATCATTTAAATACAGTGTAAATTCACTAATGTTGACCCTGGACCATCATCATTTAAATACAGTGTAAATTCACTAATGTTGATCCTGGACCATCATCATTTAAATACAGTGTAAATTTACTAATGTTGATCCTGGACCATCATCATTTAAATACAGTGTAAATTTACTAATGTTGATCCTGGACCATCATCATTGAAATACAGTGTAAATTTACTAATGTTGATCCTGGACCATCATCATTTAAATACAGTGTAAATTTACTAATGTTGATCTTGGACCATCATCATTTAAATACAGTGTAAATTTACTAATGTTGATCCTGGACCATCATCATTTAAATACAGTGTAAATTTACTAATGTTGATCCTGGACCATCATCATTTAAATACAGTGTAAATTTACTAATGTTGATCCTGGACCATCATCATTTAAAAACAGTGTAAATTTACTAATGTTGATCCTGGACCATGATAATTTAAATACAGTGTAAATTTACTAATGTTGATCCTGGACCATCATCATTTAAAAACAGTGTAAATTTACTAATGTTGATCCTGGACCATCATCATTTAATTACAGTGTAAATTTACTAATGTTGATCCTGGACCATCATAATTTAAATAAAGTGTAAATTTACTAATGTTGATCCCGGACCCTCATAATTTAAATACAGTGTAAATTTACTAATGTTGATCCTGGACCATCATCATTTAAATACAGTGTAAATTCACTAATGTTGATCCTGGACCATCATCATTTGAATACAGTGTAAATTTACTAATGTTGATCCTGGACCATCATCATTTAAATACAGTGTAAATTACTAATGTTGATCTTGGACCATCATCATTTAAATACAGTGTAAATTTACTAATGTTGATCCTGGACCATCATCATTTAAATACAGTGTAAATTTACTAATGTTGATCCTGGACCATCATCATTTAAATACAGTGTAAATTTACTAATGTTGATCCTGGACCATCATCATTTAAAAACAGTGTAAATTTACTAATGTTGATCCTGGACCATGATAATTTAAATACAGTGTAAATTTACTAATGTTGATCCTGGACCATCATCATTTAAAAACAGTGTAAATTTACTAATGTTGATCCTGGACCATCATCATTTAATTACAGTGTAAATTTACTAATGTTGATCCTGGACCCTCATAATTTAAATACAGTGTAAATTTACTAATGTTGATCCTGGACCATCATCATTTAATTACAGTGTAAATTTACTAATGTTGATCCTGGACCATCATCATTTAAATACAGTGTAAATTCACTAATGTTGATCCTGGACCATCATCATTTAAATACAGTGTAAATTCACTAATGTTGATCCTGGACCATCATCATTTAAATACAGTGTAAATTCACTAATGTTGATCCTGGACCATCATCATTTAAATACAGTGTAAATTCACTAATGTTGATCCTGGACCGTCATAATTTAAAAACAGTGTAAATTTACTAATGTTGATCCTGGACCATCATCATTTAAATACAGTGTAAATTCACTAATGTTGATCCTGGACCATCATCATTTAAATACAGTGTAAATTCACTAATGTTGATCCTGGACCATCATAATTTAAAAACAGTGTAAATTTACTAATGTTAATCCTGGACCATCATCATTTAAATACAGTGTAAATTTACTAATGTTGATCCTGGACCATCATCATTTAAATACAGTGTAAATTTACTAATGTTGATCCTGGACCATCATCATTTAAATAAAATGTAAATTTCCTAATGTTGATCCTGGACCATCATCGTTTAAATTGAGTGTAAATTTACTAATGTTGATCCTGGACCATCATCATTTAAATAAAGTGTAAATTCACTAATGTTGATCCTGGACCATCTTCATTTAAATACAGTGTAAATTTACTAATGTTGATCCTGGACCATTATCATTTACATAAAAAGTAAATTCACTAATGTTGATCCTGGACCATCATCATTTAAATAAAGTGTAAATTCACTAATGTTGATCCTGGACCATCTTCATTTAAATACAGTGTAAATTTACTAATGTTGATCCTGGACCATTATCATTTACATAAAAAGTAAATTCACTAATGTTGATCCTGGACCATCATCATTTAAAAACAGTGTAAATTTACTAATGTTGATCCTGGACCATCATCATTTAAATACAGTGTAAATTTACTAATGTTGGTCCTGGACCATCATCATTTAAATAAAGTGTAAATTCACTAATGTTGATCCTGGACCATCATCATTTAAATACAGTGTAAATTTACTAATGTTGATCCTGGACCATCATCATTTAAATACAGTGTAAATTCACTAATGTTGATACTGGACCATGATAATTTAAATACAGTGTAAATTTACTAATGTTGATCCTGGACCATCATCATTTAAATACAGTTTAAATTTACTAATAGTGTAAATTTACTAATGTTGATCCTGGACCATCATCATTTAAATACAGTGTAAATTCACTAATGTTGATCCTGGACCATCATCATTTAAATACAGTGTAAATTTACTAATGTTGATCCTGGACCATCATCATTTAAATACAGTGTAAATTCACTAATGTTGATCCTGGACCATCATCATTTAAATACAGTGTAAATTTACTAATGTTGATCCTGGACCATCATCATTTAAATACAGTGTAAATTTACTAATGTTGATTTTGGACCATCATCATTTAAATACAGTGTAAATTCACTAATGTTGATTTTGGACCATCATCATTTAAATACAGTGTAAATTTACTAATGTTGATCCTGGACCATCATCATTTAAATAAAGTTTAAATTCACTAATGTTGATCCTGGACCATGATAATTTAAATACAGTGTAAATTTACTAATGTTGATCCTGGACCATCATCATTTAAATACAGTTTAAATTTACTAATAGTGTAAATTTACTAATGTTGATCCTGGACCATCATCATTTAAATACAGTGTAAATTCACTAATGTTGATCCTGGACCATCATCATTTAAATACAGTGTAAATTTACTAATGTTGATCCTGGACCATCATCATTTAAATACAGTGTAAATTCACTAATGTTGATCCTGGACCATCATCATTTAAATACAGTGTAAATTTACTAATGTTGATCCTGGACCATCATCATTTAAATACAGTGTAAATTTACTAATGTTGATTTTGGACCATCATCATTTAAATACAGTGTAAATTTACTAATGTTGATCCTGGACCATCATCATTTAAATACAGTGTAAATTCACTAATGTTGATCCTGGAACATCATCATTTAAATAAAGTGTAAATTTACTAATGTTGATCCTGGACCATCACCATTTAAATACAGTGTAAATTTACTAATGTTGATCCTGGACCATCATCATTTAAATACAGTGTAAATTCACTAATGTTGATCCTGGACCATCATCATTTAAATACAGTGTAAATTCACTAATGTTGATCCTGGACCATCATCATTTAAATAAAGTGTAAATTCACTAATGTTGATCCTGGACCATCATCATTTAAATACAGTGTAAATTTACTAATGTTGATCCTGGACCATCATCATTTAAATACAGTGTAAATTTACTAATGTTGATCCTGGACCATCATCATTTAAATACAGTGTAAATTCACTAATGTTGATCCTGGACCATCATCATTTAAATAGAGTGTAAATTTACTAATGTTGATTCTGGACCATCATAATTTAAATACAGTGTAAATTCACTAATGTTGATCCTGGACCATCATTATTTAAAAACAGTGTAAATTCACTAATGTTGATCCTGGACCATCATCATTTAAATACAGTGTAAATTTACTAATGTTGATCCTGGACCATCATCATTTAAATACAGTGTAAATTCACTAATGTTGATCCTGGACCATCATCATTTAAATACAGTGTAAATTTACTAATGTTGATTCTGGACCATCATCATTTAAATACAGTGTAAATTTACTAATGTTGATCCTGGACCATCATCATTTAAATAGAGTGTAAATTTACTAATGTTGATTCTGGACCATCATAATTTAAATACAGTGTAAATTCACTAATGTTGATCCTGGACCATCATTATTTAAAAACAGTGTAAATTCACTAATGTTGATCCTGGACCGTCATAATTTAAAAACAGTGTAAATTTACTATTGTTAATCCTGGACCATCATCATTTAAATACAGTGTAAATTCACTAATGTTGATCCTGGACCATCATCATTTAAATACAGTGTAAATTCACTAATGTTAATCCTGGACCATCATCATTTAAATAAAGTGTAAATTCACTAATGTTGATCCTGGACCATCATAATTTAAAAACAGTGTAAATTTACTAATGTTGATTCTGGACCATCATCATTTAAATACAGTTTAAATTTACTAATGTTGATCCTGGACCATCATCATTTAAATACAGTGTAAATTTACTAATGTTGATCCTGGACCATCATCATTTAAATAAAGTGTAAATTTCCTAATGTTGATCCTGGACCATCATCGTTTAAATTGAGTGTAAATTTACTAATGTTGATCCTGGACCATCATCATTTAAATTGAGTGTAAATTTCCTAATGTTGATCCTGGACCATAATCGTTTAAATACAGTGTAAATTTACTAATGTTGATCCTGGATCATCATCATTTAAATACAGTGTAAATTTACTAATGTTGATACTGGACCATCATCATTTAAATACAGTGTAAATTTACTAATGTTGATCCTGGACCATCATCATTTAAATACAGTGTAAATTAACTAATGTTGATCCTGGACCATCATCATTTAAATAAAGTGTAAATTCACTAATGTTGATCCTGGACCATCATCATTTAAATAAAGTGTAAATTCACTAATGTTGATCCTGGACCATCATCATTTAAATACAGTGTAAATTCACTAATGTTGATCCTGGACCATCATCATTTAAATAAAGTGTAAATTTACTAATGTTGATCCTGGACCATCATCATTTAAATACAGTGTAAATTCACTAATGTTGATCCTGTACCATCATCATTTAAATAAAGTGTAAATTCACTAATGTTGATCCTGGACCATCATAATTTAAATACAGTGTAAATTTACTAATGTTGATCCTGGACCATCATCATTTAAATAAAGTGTAAATTCACTAATGTTGATCCTGGACCATCATTATTTAAATAAAGTGTAAATTCACTAATGTTGATCCTGGACCATCATCATTTAAATACAGTGTAAATTCACTAATGTTGATCCTGGACCATCATCATTTAAATACAGTGTAAATTCACTAATGTTGATCCTGGACCATGATAATTTAAATACAGTGTAAATTTACTAATGTTGATTCTGGACCATGATCATTTAAATACAGTGTAAATCTACTAATGTTGATCCTGGACCATCATCATTTAAATAAAGTGTAAATTCACTAATGTTGATCCTGGACCATCATCATTTAAATACAGTGTAAATTCACTAATGTTGATCCTGGACCATCATCATTTAAATACAGTGTAAATTTACTAATGTTGATCCTGGACCATGATCATTTAAATACAGTGCAAATTTACTAATGTTGATTCTGGACCATGATCATTTAAATACAGTGTAAATCTACTAATGTTGATCCTGGACAATCATCATTTAAATAAAGTGTAAATTTACTAATGTTGATCCTGGACCATGATAATTTAAATACAGTGTAAATTTACTAATGTTGATCCTGGACCATCATCATTTAAATACAGTGTAAATTTACTAATGTTGATCCTGGACCATCATCATTTAAATACAGTGTAAATTTACTATTGTTGATCCTGGACCATCATCATTTAAATAAAGTGTAAATTTACTAATGTTGATCCTGGACCATCATCATTTAAATAAAGTGTAAATTCACTAATGTTGATCCTGGACCATCATCATTTAAATAAAGTGTAAATTCACTAATGTTGATACTGGACCATCATCATTTAAATTCACTAATGTTGATCCTGGACCATCATCATTTAAATACAGTGTAAATTTACTAATATTGATCCTGGACCATCATCATTTAAATAAAGTGTAAATTCACTAATGTTGATCCTGGACCATCATCATTTAAATACAGTGTAAATTCACTAATGTTGATCCAGGACCATCATCATTTAAATAAAGTGTAAATTCACTAATGTTGATCCTGGACCATCATCATTTAAATAAAGTGTAAATTTACTAATGTTGATCCTGTACCATCATCATTTAAATACAGTGTAAATTTACTAATGTTGATCCTGGACCATCATCATTTAAATACAGTGTAAGTTTACTAATGTTGATCCTGGACCATCATCATTTAAATACAGTGTAAATTCACTAATGTTGATCCTGGACCATCATCATTTAAATACAGTGTAAATTCACTAATGTTGATCCTGGACCATCATCATTTAAATACAGTGTAAATTCACTAATGTTGATCCTGGACCATCATCATTTAAATACAGTGTAAATTCACTAATGTTGATCCTGGACCATGATAATTTAAATAAAGTGTAAATTTACTAATGTTGATCCTGGACCATCATCATTTAAATAAAGTGTAAATTTACTATTGTTGATCCTGGACCATCATCATTTAAATAAAGTGTAAATTTACTAATGTTGATCCTGGACCATCATCATTTAAATACAGTGTAAATTCACTAATGTTGATCCTGGACCATCATCATTTAAATAAAGTGTAAATTCACTAATGTTGATCCTGGACTATCATCATTTAAATACAGTGTAAATTCACTAATGTTGATCCTGGACCATCATCATTTAAATAAAGTGTAAATTCACTAATGTTGATCCTGGACCATCATCATTTAAATACAGTGTAAATTCACTAATGTTGATCCTGGACCATCATCATTTAAATAAAGTGTAAATTCACTAATGTTGATCCTGGACCATCATCATTTAAATACAGTGTAAATTCACTAATGTTGATCCTGGACCATCATCATTTAAATAAAGTGTAAATTTACTAATGTTGATCCTGGACCATCATCATTTAAATACAGTGTAAATTCACTAATGTTGATCCTGGACCATCATCATTTAAATAAAGTGTAAATTTACTAATGTTGATCCTGGACCATCATCATTTAAATACAGTGTAAATTCACTAATGTTGATCCTGGACCATCATCATTTAAATACAGTGTAAATTCACTAATGTTGATCCTGGACCATCATCATTTAAATAAAGTGTAAATTCACTAATGTTGATCCTGGACCATGATAATTTAAATACAGTGTAAATTTACTAATGTTGTTCCTGGACCATCATCATTTAAATACAGTGTAAATTCACTAATGTTGATCCTGGACCATCATCATTTAAATACAGTGTAAATTCACTAATGTTGATCCTGGACCATCATCATTTAAATAAAGTGTAAATTCACTAATGTTGATCCTGGACCATCATCTTTTAAATACATTGTAAATTCACTAATGTTGATCCTGGACCATCATTATTTAAATAAAGTGTAAATTCACTAATGTTGATCCTGGACCATCATCATTTTAAATACAGTGTAAATTCACTAATGTTGATCCTGGACCATGATAATTTAAATACAGTGTAAATTTACTAATGTTGATCCTGGACCATGATCATTTAAATACAGTGTAAATTTACTAATGTTGATTCTGGACCATGATCATTTAAATACAGTGTAAATTTACTAATGTTGATCCTGGACCATCATCATTTAAATACAGTGTAAATTTACTAATGTTGATCCTGGACCATTATCATTTAAATACAGTGTAAATTCACTAATGTTGATCCTGGACCATCATCATTTAAATACAGTGTAAATTTACTAATGTTGATCCTGGACCATCATCATTTAAATAAAGTGTAAATTTACTATTGTTGATCCTGGACCATCATCATTTAAATAAAGTGTAAATTTACTAATCTTGATCCTGGACCATCATCATTAAAATAAAGTGTAAATTCACTAATGTTGATCCTGGACCATCATCATTTAAAAAAAGTGTAAATTTACTATTGTTGATCCTGGACCATCATCATTTAAATAAAGTGTAAATTTACTAATGTTGATCCTGGACCATCATCATTTAAATACAGTGTAAATTCACTAATGTTGATCCTGGACCATCATCATTTAAATAAAGTGTAAATTCACTAATGTTGATCCTGGACCATCATCATTTAAATACAGTGTAAATTCACTAATGTTGATCCTGGACCATCATCATTTAAATAAAGTGTAAATTCACTAATGTTGATCCTGGACCATCATCATTTAAATACAGTGTAAATTCACTAATGTTGATCCTGGACCATCATCATTTAAATACAGTGTAAATTTACTAATGTTGATCCTGGACCATCACCATTTAAATAAAGTGTAAATTCACTAATGTTGATCCTGGACCATCATCATTTAAATACAGTGTAAATTCACTAATGTTGATCCTGGACCATCATTATTTAAATAAAGTGTAAATTCACTAATGTTGATCCTGGACCATCATCTTTTAAATACATTGTAAATTCACTAATGTTGATCCTGGACCATCATCATTTAATTACAGTGTAAATTCACTAATGTTGATCCTGGACCATCATCATTTAAATAAAGTGTAAATTCACTAATGTTGATCCTGGACCATCATCATTTAAATACATTGTAAATTTACTAATGTTGATCCTGGACCATCATCATTTAAATAAAGTGTAAATTCACAAATGTTGATCCTGGACCATCATCATTTAAATAAAGTGTAAATTCACTAATGTTGATCCTGGACCATGATAATTTAAATACAGTGTAAATTTACTAATGTTGTTCCTGGACCATCATCATTTAAATACAGTGTAAATTTACTAATGTTGATCCTGGACCATCATCATTTAAATACATTGTAAATTTACTAATGTTGATCCTGGACCATCATCATTTAAATAAAGTGTAAATTCACTAATGTTGATCCTGGACCATGATAATTTAAATACAGTGTAAATTTACTAATGTTGTTCCTGGACCATCATCATTTAAATACAGTGTAAATTCACTAATGTTGATCCTGGACCATCATCATTTAAATAAAGTGTAAATTCACTAATGTTGATCCTGGACCATCATCTTTTAAATACATTGTAAATTCACTAATGTTGATCCTGGACCATCATTATTTAAATAAAGTGTAAATTCACTAATGTTGATCCTGGACCATCATCATTTAAATACAGTGTAAATTCACTAATGTTGATCCTGGACCATGATAATTTAAATACAGTGTAAATTTACTAATGTTGTTCCTGGACCATCATCATTTAAATACAGTGTAAATTTACTAATGTTGATCCTGGACCATCATCATTTAAATACATTGTAAATTTACTAATGTTGATCCTGGACCATCATCATTTAAATACAGTGTAAATTTACTAATGTTGATCCTGGACCATCATCATTTAAATAAAGTGTAAATTTACTATTGTTGATCCTGGACCATCATCATTTAAATAAAGTGTAAATTTACTAATCTTGATCCTGGACCATCATCATTAAAATAAAGTGTAAATTCACTAATGTTGATCCTGGACCATCATCATTTAAAAAAAGTGTAAATTTACTAATGTTGATCCTGGACCATCATCATTTAAATACAGTGTAAATTCACTAATGTTGATCCTGGACCATCATCATTTAAATACAGTGTAAATTCACTAATGTTGATCCTGGACCATGATAATTTAAATACAGTGTAAATTTACTAATGTTGATCCTGGACCATGATCATTTAAATACAGTGTAAATTTACTAATGTTGATTCTGGACCATGATCATTTAAATACAGTGTAAATTTACTAATGTTGATCCTGGACCATCATCATTTAAATACAGTGTAAATTTACTAATGTTGATCCTGGACCATTATCATTTAAATACAGTGTAAATTTACTAATGTTGATCCTGGACCATCATCATTTAAATAAAGTGTAAATTTACTATTGTTGATCCTGGACCATCATCATTTAAATAAAGTGTAAATTTACTAATCTTGATCCTGGACCATCATCATTAAAATAAAGTGTAAATTCACTAATGTTGATCCTGGACCATCATCATTTAAAAAAAGTGTAAATTTACTATTGTTGATCCTGGACCATCATCATTTAAATAAAGTGTAAATTTACTAATGTTGATCCTGGACCATCATCATTTAAATACAGTGTAAATTCACTAATGTTGATCCTGGACCATCATCATTTAAATACAGTGTAAATTCACTAATGTTGATCCTGGACCATCATAATTTAAATACAGTGTAAATTCACTAATGTTGATCCTGGACCATCATCATTTAAATAAAATGTAAATTCACTAATGTTGATCCTGGACCATCATCATTTAAATACAGTGTAAATTCACTAATGTTGATCCTGGACCATCATCATTTAAATACAGTGTAAATTTACTAATGTTGATCCTGGACCATCACCATTTAAATAAAGTGTAAATTCACTAATGTTGATCCTGGACCATCATCATTTAAATACAGTGTAAATTCACTAATGTTGATCCTGGACCATCATTATTTAAATAAAGTGTAAATTCACTAATGTTGATCCTGGACCATCATCTTTTAAATACATTGTAAATTCACTAATGTTGATCCTGGACCATCATCATTTAATTACAGTGTAAATTCACTAATGTTGATCCTGGACCATCATCATTTAAATAAAGTGTAAATTCACTAATGTTGATCCTGGACCATCATCATTTAAATACATTGTAAATTTACTAATGTTGATCCTGGACCATCATCATTTAAATAAAGTGTAAATTCACAAATGTTGATCCTGGACCATCATCATTTAAATAAAGTGTAAATTCACTAATGTTGATCCTGGACCATGATAATTTAAATACAGTGTAAATTTACTAATGTTGTTCCTGGACCATCATCATTTAAATACAGTGTAAATTTACTAATGTTGATCCTGGACCATCATCATTTAAATACATTGTAAATTTACTAATGTTGATCCTGGACCATCATCATTTAAATAAAGTGTAAATTCACTAATGTTGATCCTGGACCATGATAATTTAAATACAGTGTAAATTTACTAATGTTGTTCCTGGACCATCATCATTTAAATACAGTGTAAATTCACTAATGTTGATCCTGGACCATCATCATTTAAATAAAGTGTAAATTCACTAATGTTGATCCTGGACCATCATCTTTTAAATACATTGTAAATTCACTAATGTTGATCCTGGACCATCATTATTTAAATAAAGTGTAAATTCACTAATGTTGATCCTGGACCATCATCATTTAAATACAGTGTAAATTCACTAATGTTGATCCTGGACCATGATAATTTAAATACAGTGTAAATTTACTAATGTTGTTCCTGGACCATCATCATTTAAATACAGTGTAAATTTACTAATGTTGATCCTGGACCATCATCATTTAAATACAGTGTAAATTCACTAATGTTGATCCTGGACCATCATCATTTAAATACAGTGTAAATTTACTAATGTTGATCCTGGACCATCATCATTTAAATAAAGTGTAAATTTACTATTGTTGATCCTGGACCATCATCATTTAAATAAAGTGTAAATTTACTAATGTTGATCCTGGACCATCATCATTTAAATAAAGTGTAAATTCACTAATGTTGATCCTGGACCATCATCATTTAAATAAAGTGTAAATTCACTAATGTTGATCCTGGACCATCATCATTTAAATAAAGTGTAAATTCACTAATGTTGATACTGGACCATCATCATTTAAATTCACTAATGTTGATCCTGGACCATCATCATTTAAATACAGTGTAAATTTACTAATATTGATCCTGGACCATCATCATTTAAATAAAGTGTAAATTCACTAATGTTGATCCTGGACCATCATCATTTAAATACAGTGTAAATTCACTAATGTTGATCCAGGACCATCATCATTTAAATAAAGTGTAAATTCACTAATGTTGATCCTGGACCATCATCATTTAAATAAAGTGTAAATTTACTAATGTTGATCCTGTACCATCATCATTTAAATACAGTGTAAATTTACTAATGTTGATCCTGGACCATCATCATTTAAATACAGTGTAAGTTTACTAATGTTGATCCTGGACCATCATCATTTAAATACAGTGTAAATTCACTAATGTTGATCCTGGACCATCATCATTTAAATACAGTGTAAATTCACTAATGTTGATCCTGGACCATCATCATTTAAATACAGTGTAAATTCACTAATGTTGATCCTGGACCATCATCATTTAAATACAGTGTAAATTCACTAATGTTGATCCTGGACCATGATAATTTAAATAAAGTGTAAATTTACTAATGTTGATCCTGGACCATCATCATTTAAATAAAGTGTAAATTTACTATTGTTGATCCTGGACCATCATCATTTAAATAAAGTGTAAATTTACTAATGTTGATCCTGGACCATCATCATTTAAATACAGTGTAAATTCACTAATGTTGATCCTGGACCATCATCATTTAAATAAAGTGTAAATTCACTAATGTTGATCCTGGACTATCATCATTTAAATACAGTGTAAATTCACTAATGTTGATCCTGGACCATCATCATTTAAATAAAGTGTAAATTCACTAATGTTGATCCTGGACCATCATCATTTAAATACAGTGTAAATTCACTAATGTTGATCCTGGACCATCATCATTTAAATAAAGTGTAAATTCACTAATGTTGATCCTGGACCATCATCATTTAAATACAGTGTAAATTCACTAATGTTGATCCTGGACCATCATCATTTAAATACAGTGTAAATTCACTAATGTTGATCCTGGACCATCATCATTTAAATACAGTGTAAATTCACTAATGTTGATCCTGGACCATCATCATTTAAATACAGTGTAAATTCACTAATGTTGATCCTGGACCATCATCATTTAAATAAAGTGTAAATTCACTAATGTTGATCCTGGACCATCATCATTTAAATACAGTGTAAATTCACTAATGTTGATCCTGGACCATCATCATTTAAATAAAGTGTAAATTTACTAATGTTGATCCTGGACCATCATCATTTAAATACAGTGTAAATTCACTAATGTTGATCCTGGACCATCATCATTTAAATAAAGTGTAAATTTACTAATGTTGATCCTGGACCATCATCATTTAAATACAGTGTAAATTCACTAATGTTGATCCTGGACCATCATCATTTAAATACAGTGTAAATTCACTAATGTTGATCCTGGACCATGATAATTTAAATACAGTGTAAATTTACTAATGTTGTTCCTGGACCATCATCATTTAAATACAGTGTAAATTCACTAATGTTGATCCTGGACCATCATCATTTAAATACAGTGTAAATTCACTAATGTTGATCCTGGACCATCATCATTTAAATAAAGTGTAAATTCACTAATGTTGATCCTGGACCATCATCTTTTAAATACATTGTAAATTCACTAATGTTGATCCTGGACCATCATTATTTAAATAAAGTGTAAATTCACTAATGTTGATCCTGGACCATCATCATTTTAAATACAGTGTAAATTCACTAATGTTGATCCTGGACCATGATAATTTAAATACAGTGTAAATTTACTAATGTTGATCCTGGACCATGATCATTTAAATACAGTGTAAATTTACTAATGTTGATTCTGGACCATGATCATTTAAATACAGTGTAAATTTACTAATGTTGATCCTGGACCATCATCATTTAAATACAGTGTAAATTTACTAATGTTGATCCTGGACCATTATCATTTAAATACAGTGTAAATTCACTAATGTTGATCCTGGACCATCATCATTTAAATACAGTGTAAATTTACTAATGTTGATCCTGGACCATCATCATTTAAATAAAGTGTAAATTTACTATTGTTGATCCTGGACCATCATCATTTAAATAAAGTGTAAATTTACTAATCTTGATCCTGGACCATCATCATTAAAATAAAGTGTAAATTCACTAATGTTGATCCTGGACCATCATCATTTAAAAAAAGTGTAAATTTACTATTGTTGATCCTGGACCATCATCATTTAAATAAAGTGTAAATTTACTAATGTTGATCCTGGACCATCATCATTTAAATACAGTGTAAATTCACTAATGTTGATCCTGGACCATCATCATTTAAATAAAGTGTAAATTCACTAATGTTGATCCTGGACCATCATCATTTAAATACAGTGTAAATTCACTAATGTTGATCCTGGACCATCATCATTTAAATAAAGTGTAAATTCACTAATGTTGATCCTGGACCATCATCATTTAAATACAGTGTAAATTCACTAATGTTGATCCTGGACCATCATCATTTAAATACAGTGTAAATTTACTAATGTTGATCCTGGACCATCACCATTTAAATAAAGTGTAAATTCACTAATGTTGATCCTGGACCATCATCATTTAAATACAGTGTAAATTCACTAATGTTGATCCTGGACCATCATTATTTAAATAAAGTGTAAATTCACTAATGTTGATCCTGGACCATCATCTTTTAAATACATTGTAAATTCACTAATGTTGATCCTGGACCATCATCATTTAATTACAGTGTAAATTCACTAATGTTGATCCTGGACCATCATCATTTAAATAAAGTGTAAATTCACTAATGTTGATCCTGGACCATCATCATTTAAATACATTGTAAATTTACTAATGTTGATCCTGGACCATCATCATTTAAATAAAGTGTAAATTCACAAATGTTGATCCTGGACCATCATCATTTAAATAAAGTGTAAATTCACTAATGTTGATCCTGGACCATGATAATTTAAATACAGTGTAAATTTACTAATGTTGTTCCTGGACCATCATCATTTAAATACAGTGTAAATTTACTAATGTTGATCCTGGACCATCATCATTTAAATACATTGTAAATTTACTAATGTTGATCCTGGACCATCATCATTTAAATAAAGTGTAAATTCACTAATGTTGATCCTGGACCATGATAATTTAAATACAGTGTAAATTTACTAATGTTGTTCCTGGACCATCATCATTTAAATACAGTGTAAATTCACTAATGTTGATCCTGGACCATCATCATTTAAATAAAGTGTAAATTCACTAATGTTGATCCTGGACCATCATCTTTTAAATACATTGTAAATTCACTAATGTTGATCCTGGACCATCATTATTTAAATAAAGTGTAAATTCACTAATGTTGATCCTGGACCATCATCATTTAAATACAGTGTAAATTCACTAATGTTGATCCTGGACCATGATAATTTAAATACAGTGTAAATTTACTAATGTTGTTCCTGGACCATCATCATTTAAATACAGTGTAAATTTACTAATGTTGATCCTGGACCATCATCATTTAAATACATTGTAAATTTACTAATGTTGATCCTGGACCATCATCATTTAAATACAGTGTAAATTTACTAATGTTGATCCTGGACCATCATCATTTAAATAAAGTGTAAATTTACTATTGTTGATCCTGGACCATCATCATTTAAATAAAGTGTAAATTTACTAATCTTGATCCTGGACCATCATCATTAAAATAAAGTGTAAATTCACTAATGTTGATCCTGGACCATCATCATTTAAAAAAAGTGTAAATTTACTAATGTTGATCCTGGACCATCATCATTTAAATACAGTGTAAATTCACTAATGTTGATCCTGGACCATCATCATTTAAATACAGTGTAAATTCACTAATGTTGATCCTGGACCATGATAATTTAAATACAGTGTAAATTTACTAATGTTGATCCTGGACCATGATCATTTAAATACAGTGTAAATTTACAAATGTTGATTCTGGACCATGATCATTTAAATACAGTGTAAATTTACTAATGTTGATCCTGGACCATCATCATTTAAATACAGTGTAAATTTACTAATGTTGATCCTGGACCATTATCATTTAAATACAGTGTAAATTTACTAATGTTGATCCTGGACCATCATCATTTAAATAAAGTGTAAATTTACTATTGTTGATCCTGGACCATCATCATTTAAATAAAGTGTAAATTTACTAATCTTGATCCTGGACCATCATCATTAAAATAAAGTGTAAATTCACTAATGTTGATCCTGGACCATCATCATTTAAAAAAAGTGTAAATTTACTATTGTTGATCCTGGACCATCATCATTTAAATAAAGTGTAAATTTACTAATGTTGATCCTGGACCATCATCATTTAAATACAGTGTAAATTCACTAATGTTGATCCTGGACCATCATCATTTAAATACAGTGTAAATTCACTAATGTTGATCCTGGACCATCATAATTTAAATACAGTGTAAATTCACTAATGTTGATCCTGGACCATCATCATTTAAATAAAATGTAAATTCACTAATGTTGATCCTGGACCATCATCATTTAAATACAGTGTAAATTCACTAATGTTGATCCTGGACCATCATCATTTAAATACAGTGTAAATTTACTAATGTTGATCCTGGACCATCACCATTTAAATAAAGTGTAAATTCACTAATGTTGATCCTGGACCATCATCATTTAAATACAGTGTAAATTCACTAATGTTGATCCTGGACCATCATTATTTAAATAAAGTGTAAATTCACTAATGTTGATCCTGGACCATCATCTTTTAAATACATTGTAAATTCACTAATGTTGATCCTGGACCATCATCATTTAATTACAGTGTAAATTCACTAATGTTGATCCTGGACCATCATCATTTAAATAAAGTGTAAATTCACAAATGTTGATCCTGGACCATCATCATTTAAATAAAGTGTAAATTCACTAATGTTGATCCTGGACCATGATAATTTAAATACAGTGTAAATTTACTAATGTTGTTCCTGGACCATCATCATTTAAATACAGTGTAAATTTACTAATGTTGATCCTGGACCATCATCATTTAAATACATTGTAAATTTACTAATGTTGATCCTGGACCATCATCATTTAAATAAAGTGTAAATTCACTAATGTTGATCCTGGACCATGATAATTTAAATACAGTGTAAATTTACTAATGTTGTTCCTGGACCATCATCATTTAAATACAGTGTAAATTCACTAATGTTGATCCTGGACCTTCATCATTTAAATAAAGTGTAAATTCACTAATGTTGATCCTGGACCATCATCTTTTAAATACATTGTAAATTCACTAATGTTGATCCTGGACCATCATTATTTAAATAAAGTGTAAATTCACTAATGTTGATCCTGGACCATCATCATTTAAATACAGTGTAAATTCACTAATGTTGATCCTGGACCATGATAATTTAAATACAGTGTAAATTTACTAATGTTGTTCCTGGACCATCATCATTTAAATACAGTGTAAATTTACTAATGTTGATCCTGGACCATCATCATTTAAATACATTGTAAATTTACTAATGTTGATCCTGGACCATCATCATTTAAATACAGTGTAAATTTACTAATGTTGATCCTGGACCATCATCATTTAAATAAAGTGTAAATTTACTATTGTTGATCCTGGACCATCATCATTTAAATACAGTGTAAATTCACTAATGTTGATCCTGGACCATGATAATTTAAATACAGTGTAAATTTACTAATGTTGTTCCTGGACCATCATCATTTAAATACAGTGTAAATTTACTAATGTTGATCCTGGACCATCATCATTTAAATACAGTGTAAATTTACTAATGTTGATCCTGGACCATCATCATTTAAATAAAGTGTAAATTTACTATTGTTGATCCTGGACCATCATCATTTAAATAAAGTGTAAATTTACTAATCTTGATCCTGGACCATCATCATTAAAATAAAGTGTAAATTCACTAATGTTGATCCTGGACCATCATCATTTAAATACAGTGTAAATTCACTAATGTTGATCCTGGACCATCATCATTTAAATACAGTGTAAATTCACTAATGTTGATCCTGGACCATCATAATTTAAATACAGTGTAAATTCACTAATGTTGATCCTGGACCATCATCATTTAAATAAAGTGTAAATTTACTAATGTTGATCCTGGACCATCATCATTTAAATACAGTGTAAATTCACTAATGTTGATCCTGGACCATCATCATTTAAATACAGTGTAAATTCACTAATGTTGATCCTGGACCATCATAATTTAAATACAGTGTAAATTCACTAATGTTGATCCTGGACCATCATCATTTAAATAAAGTGTAAATTCACTAATGTTGATCCTGGACCATCATCATTTAAATACAGTGTAAATTCACTAATGTTGATCCTGGACCATCATCATTTAAATACAGTGTAAATTTACTAATGTTGATCCTGGACCATCACCATTTAAATAAAGTGTAAATTCACTAATGTTGATCCTGGACCATCATCATTTAAATACAGTGTAAATTCACTAATGTTGATCCTGGACCATCATTATTTAAATAAAGTGTAAATTCACTAATGTTGATCCTGGACCATCATCTTTTAAATACATTGTAAATTCACTAATGTTGATCCTGGACCATCATCATTTAATTACAGTGTAAATTCACTAATGTTGATCCTGGACCATCATCATTTAAATAAAGTGTAAATTCACTAATGTTGATCCTGGACCATCATCATTTAAATACATTGTAAATTTACTAATGTTGATCCTGGACCATCATCATTTAAATAAAGTGTAAATTCACAAATGTTGATCCTGGACCATCATCATTTAAATAAAGTGTAAATTCACTAATGTTGATCCTGGACCATGATAATTTAAATACAGTGTAAATTTACTAATGTTGTTCCTGGACCATCATCATTTAAATACAGTGGAAATTTACTAATGTTGATCCTGGACCATCATCATTTAAATACATTGTAAATTTACTAATGTTGATCCTGGACCATCATCATTTAAATAAAGTGTAAATTCACTAATGTTGATCCTGGACCATGATAATTTAAATACAGTGTAAATTTACTAATGTTGTTCCTGGACCATCATCATTTAAATACAGTGTAAATTCACTAATGTTGATCCTGGACCATCATCATTTAAATAAAGTGTAAATTCACTAATGTTGATCCTGGACCATCATCTTTTAAATACATTGTAAATTCACTAATGTTGATCCTGGACCATCATTATTTAAATAAAGTGTAAATTCACTAATGTTGATCCTGGACCATCATCATTTAAATACAGTGTAAATTCACTAATGTTGATCCTGGACCATCATAATTTAAAAACAGTGTAAATTTACTAATGTTAATCCTGGACCATCATCATTTAAATACAGTGTAAATTTACTAATGTTGATCCTGGACCATCATCATTTAAATACAGTGTAAATTTACTAATGTTGATCCTGGACCATTATCATTTACATAAAAAGTAAATTCACTAATGTTGATCCTGGACCATCATCATTTAAATAAAGTGTAAATTCACTAATGTTGATCCTGGACCATCTTCATTTAAATACAGTGTAAATTTACTAATGTTGATCCTGGACCATCATCATTTAAAAACAGTGTAAATTCACTAATGTTGATCCTGGACCATCATCATTTAAAAACAGTGTAAATTTACTAATGTTGATCCTGGACCATCATCATTTAAATACAGTGTAAATTTACTAATGTTGGTCCTGGACCATCATCATTTAAATAAAGTGTAAATTCACTAATGTTGATCCTGGACCATCATCATTTAAATACAGTGTAAATTTACTAATGTTGATCCTGGACCATCATCATTTAAATAAAGTTTAAATTCACTAATGTTGATCCTGGACCATCATCATTTAAATACAGTGTAAATTTACTAATGTTGATCCTGGACCATCATCATTTAAATACAGTGTAAATTCACTAATGTTGATCCTGGACCATCATCATTTAAATACAGTATAAATTTACTAATGTTGATCCTGGACCATCATCATTTAAATACAGTGTAAATTTACTAATGTTGATCCTGGACCATCATAATTTAAATACAGTGTAAATTTACTAATGTTGATCCTGGACCATCATCATTTAAATAAAGTGTAAATTCACTAATGTTGATCCTGGACCATCATCATTTAAATAAAGTGTAAATTCACTAATGTTGATCCTGGACCATCATCATTTAAATAAAGTGTAAATTCACTAATGTTGATCCTGGACCATCATCATTTAAATACAGTGTAAATTTACTAATGTTGATCCTGGACCATCATCATTTAAATACAGTGTAAATTCACTAATGTTGATCCTGGACCGTCATAATTTAAAAACAGTGTAAATTTACTAATGTTGATCCTGGACCATCATCATTTGAATAAAGTGTAAATTTACTAATGTTGATCCTGGACCATCATCATTTAAATACAGTGTAAATTCACTAATGTTGATCTTGGACCATCATCATTTAAATACAGTGTAAATTCACTAATGTTGATCCTGGACCATCATCATTTAAATACAGTGTAAATTTACTAATGTTGATCCTGGACCATCATCATTTAAATACAGTGTAAATTCACTAATGTAGATCTTGGACCATCATCATTTAAATACAGTGTAAATTCACTAATGTTGATCCTGGACCATCATCATTTAAATACAGTGTAAATTTACTAATGTTGATCCTGGACCATCATCATTTAAATACAGTGTAAATTTACTAATGTTGATCCTGGACCATCATCATTTAAATACAGTGTAAATTTACTAATGTTGATCCTGGACCATCATCATTTAAATACAGTGTAAATTTACTAATGTTGATCTTGGACCATCATCATTTAAATACAGTGTAAATTTACTAATGTTGATCCTGGACCATCATCATTTAAATACAGTGTAAATTTACTAATGTTGATCCTGGACCATCATCATTTAAATACAGTGTAAATTCACTAATGTTGATCCTGGACCATCATCATTTAAAAACAGTGTAAATTTACTAATGTTGATCCTGGACCATGATAATTTAAATACAGTGTAAATTTACTAATGTTGATCCTGGACCATCATCATTTAAAAACAGTGTAAATTTACTAATGTTGATCCTGGACCATCATCATTTAAATACAGTGTAAATTCACTAATGTTGATTCTGGACCATCATCATTTAAATACAGTGTAAATTCACTAATGTTGATTCTGGACCATCATCATTTAATTACAGTGTAAATTTACTAATGTTGATCCTGGACCATCATAATTTAAATAAAGTGTAAATTTACTAATGTTGATCCCGGACCCTCATAATTTAAATACAGTGTAAATTTACTAATGTTGATCCTGGACCATCATCATTTAAATACAGTGTAAATTCACTAATGTTGATCCTGGACCATCATCATTTGAATACAGTGTAAATTTACTAATGTTGATCCTGGACCATCATCATTTAAATACAGTGTAAATTTACTAATGTTGATCCTGGACCATCATCATTTAAATACAGTGTAAATTCACTAATGTTGATCCTGGACCATCATCATTTAAATACAGTGTAAATTCACTAATGTTGATCCTGGACCATCATCATTTAAATACAGTGTAAATTCACTAATGTTGATCCTGGACCATCATCATTTAAATACAGTGTAAATTCACTAATGTTGATCCTGGACCGTCATAATTTAAAAACAGTGTAAATTTACTAATGTTGATCCTGGACCATCATCATTTAAATAAAGTGTAAATTCACTAATGTTGATCCTGGACCATCATAATTTAAAAACAGTGTAAATTTACTAATGTTAATCCTGGACCATCATCATTTAAATACAGTGTAAATTTACTAATGTTGATCCTGGACCATCATCATTTAAATACAGTGTAAATTTACTAATGTTGATCCTGGACCATCATCATTTAAATAAAGTGTAAATTTCCTAATGTTGATCCTGGACCATCATCGTTTAAATTGAGTGTAAATTTACTAATGTTGATCCTGGACCATCATCATTTAAATAAAGTGTAAATTCACTAATGTTGATCCTGGACCATCTTCATTTAAATACAGTGTAAATTTACTAATGTTGATCCTGGACCATTATCATTTACATAAAAAGTAAATTCACTAATGTTGATCCTGGACCATCATCATTTAAATAAAGTGTAAATTCACTAATGTTGATCCTGGACCATCTTCATTTAAATACAGTGTAAATTTACTAATGTTGATCCTGGACCATTATCATTTACATAAAAAGTAAATTCACTAATGTTGATCCTGGACCATCATCATTTAAAAACAGTGTAAATTTACTAATGTTGATCCTGGACCATCATCATTTAAATACAGTGTAAATTTACTAATGTTGGTCCTGGACCATCATCATTTAAATAAAGTGTAAATTCACTAATGTTGATCCTGGACCATCATCATTTAAATACAGTGTAAATTTACTAATGTTGATCCTGGACCATCATCATTTAAATACAGTGTAAATTCACTAATGTTGATACTGGACCATGATAATTTAAATACAGTGTAAATTTACTAATGTTGATCCTGGACCATCATCATTTAAATACAGTTTAAATTTACTAATAGTGTAAATTTACTAATGTTGATCCTGGACCATCATCATTTAAATACAGTGTAAATTCACTAATGTTGATCCTGGACCATCATCATTTAAATACAGTGTAAATTTACTAATGTTGATCCTGGACCATCATCATTTAAATACAGTGTAAATTCACTAATGTTGATCCTGGACCATCATCATTTAAATACAGTGTAAATTTACTAATGTTGATCCTGGACCATCATCATTTAAATACAGTGTAAATTTACTAATGTTGATTTTGGACCATCATCATTTAAATACAGTGTAAATTCACTAATGTTGATTTTGGACCATCATCATTTAAATACAGTGTAAATTTACTAATGTTGATCCTGGACCATCATCATTTAAATACAGTGTAAATTCACTAATGTTGATCCTGGACCATCATCATTTAAATAAAGTGTAAATTCACTAATGTTGATCCTGGACCATCATCATTTAAAAACAGTGTAAATTTACTAATGTTGATCCTGGACCATCATCATTTAAATACAGTGTAAATTTACTAATGTTGGTCCTGGACCATCATCATTTAAATAAAGTGTAAATTCACTAATGTTGATCCTGGACCATCATCATTTAAATACAGTGTAAATTTACTAATGTTGATCCTGGACCATCATCATTTAAATAAAGTTTAAATTCACTAATGTTGATCCTGGACCATCATCATTTAAATACAGTGTAAATTTACTAATGTTGATCCTGGACCATCATCATTTAAATACAGTGTAAATTCACTAATGTTGATACTGGACCATGATAATTTAAATACAGTGTAAATTTACTAATGTTGATCCTGGACCATCATCATTTAAATACAGTTTAAATTTACTAATAGTGTAAATTTACTAATGTTGATCCTGGACCATCATCATTTAAATACAGTGTAAATTTACTAATGTTGATCCTGGACCATCATCATTTAAATACAGTGTAAATTCACTAATGTTGATCCTGGACCATCATCATTTAAATACAGTGTAAATTTACTAATGTTGATCCTGGACCATCATCATTTAAATACAGTGTAAATTTACTAATGTTGATTTTGGACCATCATAATTTAAATACAGTGTAAATTTACTAATGTTGATCCTGGACCATCATCATTTAAATACAGTGTAAATTCACTAATGTTGATCCTGGAACATCATCATTTAAATAAAGTGTAAATTTACTAATGTTGATCCTGGACCATCACCATTTAAATACAGTGTAAATTTACTAATGTTGATCCTGGACCATCATCATTTAAATACAGTGTAAATTCACTAATGTTGATCCTGGACCATCATCATTTAAATACAGTGTAAATTCACTAATGTTGATCCTGGACCATCATCATTTAAATAAAGTGTAAATTCACTAATGTTGATCCTGGACCATCATCATTTAAATACAGTGTAAATTTACTAATGTTGATCCTGGACCATCATCATTTAAATACAGTGTAAATTTACTAATGTTGATCCTGGACCATCATCATTTAAATACAGTGTAAATTCACTAATGTTGATCCTGGACCATCATCATTTAAATAGAGTGTAAATTTACTAATGTTGATTCTGGACCATCATAATTTAAATACAGTGTAAATTCACTAATGTTGATCCTGGACCATCATTATTTAAAAACAGTGTAAATTCACTAATGTTGATTCTGGACCATCATCATTTAAATACAGTGTAAATTTACTAATGTTGATCCTGGACCGTCATAATTTAAAAACAGTGTAAATTTACTAATGTTAATCCTGGACCATCATCATTTAAATACAGTGTAAATTCACTAATGTTGATCCTGGACCATCATCATTTAAATACAGTGTAAATTTACTAATGTTGATTCTGGACCATCATCATTTAAATACAGTGTAAATTTACTAATGTTGATCCTGGACCATCATCATTTAAATAGAGTGTAAATTTACTAATGTTGATTCTGGACCATCATAATTTAAATACAGTGTAAATTCACTAATGTTGATCCTGGACCATCATTATTTAAAAACAGTGTAAATTCACTAATGTTGATCCTGGACCGTCATAATTTAAAAACAGTGTAAATTTACTATTGTTAATCCTGGACCATCATCATTTAAATACAGTGTAAATTCACTAATGTTGATCCTGGACCATCATCATTTAAATACAGTGTAAATTCACTAATGTTGATCCTGGACCATCATCATTTAAATAAAGTGTAAATTCACTAATGTTGATCCTGGACCATCATAATTTAAAAACAGTGTAAATTTACTAATGTTGATTCTGGACCATCATCATTTAAATACAGTTTAAATTTACTAATGTTGATCCTGGACCATCATCATTTAAATACAGTGTAAATTTACTAATGTTGATCCTGGACCATCATCATTTAAATACAGTGTAAATTTACTAATGTTGATTTTGGACCATCATCATTTAAATACAGTGTAAATTCACTAATGTTGATTTTGGACCATCATCATTTAAATACAGTGTAAATTTACTAATGTTGATCCTGGACCATCATCATTTAAATACAGTGTAAATTCACTAATGTTGATCCTGGACCATCATCATTTAAATAAAGTGTAAATTCACTAATGTTGATCCTGGACCATCATCATTTAAAAACAGTGTAAATTTACTAATGTTGATCCTGGACCATCATCATTTAAATACAGTGTAAATTTACTAATGTTGGTCCTGGACCATCATCATTTAAATAAAGTGTAAATTCACTAATGTTGATCCTGGACCATCATCATTTAAATACAGTGTAAATTTACTAATGTTGATCCTGGACCATCATCATTTAAATAAAGTTTAAATTCACTAATGTTGATCCTGGACCATCATCATTTAAATACAGTGTAAATTTACTAATGTTGATCCTGGACCATCATCATTTAAATACAGTGTAAATTCACTAATGTTGATACTGGACCATGATAATTTAAATACAGTGTAAATTTACTAATGTTGATCCTGGACCATCATCATTTAAATACAGTTTAAATTTACTAATAGTGTAAATTTACTAATGTTGATCCTGGACCATCATCATTTAAATACAGTGTAAATTTACTAATGTTGATCCTGGACCATCATCATTTAAATACAGTGTAAATTCACTAATGTTGATCCTGGACCATCATCATTTAAATACAGTGTAAATTTACTAATGTTGATCCTGGACCATCATCATTTAAATACAGTGTAAATTTACTAATGTTGATTTTGGACCATCATCATTTAAATACAGTGTAAATTTACTAATGTTGATCCTGGACCATCATCATTTAAATACAGTGTAAATTCACTAATGTTGATCCTGGAACATCATCATTTAAATAAAGTGTAAATTTACTAATGTTGATCCTGGACCATCACCATTTAAATACAGTGTAAATTTACTAATGTTGATCCTGGACCATCATCATTTAAATACAGTGTAAATTCACTAATGTTGATCCTGGACCATCATCATTTAAATACAGTGTAAATTCACTAATGTTGATCCTGGACCATCATCATTTAAATAAAGTGTAAATTCACTAATGTTGATCCTGGACCATCATCATTTAAATACAGTGTAAATTTACTAATGTTGATCCTGGACCATCATCATTTAAATACAGTGTAAATTTACTAATGTTGATCCTGGACCATCATCATTTAAATACAGTGTAAATTCACTAATGTTGATCCTGGACCATCATCATTTAAATAGAGTGTAAATTTACTAATGTTGATTCTGGACCATCATAATTTAAATACAGTGTAAATTCACTAATGTTGATCCTGGACCATCATTATTTAAAAACAGTGTAAATTCACTAATGTTGATTCTGGACCATCATCATTTAAATACAGTGTAAATTTACTAATGTTGATCCTGGACCGTCATAATTTAAAAACAGTGTAAATTTACTAATGTTAATCCTGGACCATCATCATTTAAATACAGTGTAAATTCACTAATGTTGATCCTGGACCATCATCATTTAAATACAGTGTAAATTTACTAATGTTGATTCTGGACCATCATCATTTAAATACAGTGTAAATTTACTAATGTTGATCCTGGACCATCATCATTTAAATAGAGTGTAAATTTACTAATGTTGATTCTGGACCATCATAATTTAAATACAGTGTAAATTCACTAATGTTGATCCTGGACCATCATTATTTAAAAACAGTGTAAATTCACTAATGTTGATCCTGGACCGTCATAATTTAAAAACAGTGTAAATTTACTATTGTTAATCCTGGACCATCATCATTTAAATACAGTGTAAATTCACTAATGTTGATCCTGGACCATCATCATTTAAATACAGTGTAAATTCACTAATGTTGATCCTGGACCATCATCATTTAAATAAAGTGTAAATTCACTAATGTTGATCCTGGACCATCATAATTTAAAAACAGTGTAAATTTACTAATGTTGATTCTGGACCATCATCATTTAAATACAGTTTAAATTTACTAATGTTGATCCTGGACCATCATCATTTAAATACAGTGTAAATTTACTAATGTTGATCCTGGACCATCATCATTTAAATAAAGTGTAAATTTCCTAATGTTGATCCTGGACCATCATCGTTTAAATTGAGTGTAAATTTACTAATGTTGATCCTGGACCATAATCGTTTAAATACAGTGTAAATTTACTAATGTTGATCCTGGATCATCATCATTTAAATACAGTGTAAATTTACTAATGTTGATACTGGACCATCATCATTTAAATACAGTGTAAATTTACTAATGTTGATCCTGGACCATCATCATTTAAATACAGTGTAAATTAACTAATGTTGATCCTGGACCATCATCATTTAAATAAAGTGTAAATTCACTAATGTTGATCCTGGACCATCATCATTTAAATAAAGTGTAAATTCACTAATGTTGATCCTGGACCATCATCATTTAAATACAGTGTAAATTCACTAATGTTGATCCTGGACCATCATCATTTAAATAAAGTGTAAATTTACTAATGTTGATCCTGGACCATCATCATTTAAATACAGTGTAAATTCACTAATGTTGATCCTGTACCATCATCATTTAAATAAAGTGTAAATTCACTAATGTTGATCCTGGACCATCATAATTAAAATAAAGTGTAAATTCACTAATGTTGATCCTGGACCATCATAATTTAAATACAGTGTAAATTTACTAATGTTGATCCTGGACCATCATCATTTAAATAAAGTGTAAATTCACTAATGTTGATCCTGGACCATCATCATTAAAATAAAGTGTAAATTCACTAATGTTGATACTGGACCATCATCATTTAAATTCACTAATGTTGATCCTGGACCATCATCATTTAAATACAGTGTAAATTCACTGATGTTGATCCTGGACCATCATTATTTAAATAAAGTGTAAATTCACTAATGTTGATCCTGGACCATCATCATTTAAATACAGTGTAAATTCACTAATGTTGATCCTGGACCATCATCATTTAAATAAAGTGTAAATTTACTAATGTTGATTCTGGACCATGATCATTTAAATACAAGGTAAATCTACTAATGTTGATCCTGGACAATCATCATTTAAATAAAGTGTAAATTTACTAATGTTGATCCTGGACCATCATCATTTAAATACAGTGTAAATTCACTAATGTTGATCCTGGACCATCATAATTTAAATACAGTGTAAATTTACTAATGTTGATCCTGGACCATCATCATTTAAATAAAGTGTAAATTCACTAATGTTGATCCTGGACCATCATCTTTTAAATACATTGTAAATTCACTAATGTTGATCCTGGACCATCATTATTTAAATAAAGTGTAAATTCACTAATGTTGATCCTGGACCATCATCATTTAAATACAGTGTAAATTTACTAATGTTGATTCTGGACCATGATCATTTAAATACAGTGTAAATCTACTAATGTTGATCCTGGACCATCATCATTTAAATAAAGTGTAAATTCACTAATGTTGATCCTGGACCATCATCATTTAAATACAGTGTAAATTCACTAATGTTGATCCTGGACCATCATTATTTAAATAAAGTGTAAATTCACTAATGTTGATCCTGGACCATCATCATTTAAATACAGTGTAAATTCACTAATGTTGATCCTGGACCATCATCATTTAAATACAGTGTAAATTTACTAATGTTGATCCTGGACCATGATCATTTAAATACAGTGTAAATTTACTAATGTTGATTCTGGACCATGATCATTTAAATACAGTGTAAATCTACTAATGTTGATCCTGGACAATCATCATTTAAATAAAGTGTAAATTTACTAATGTTGATCCTGGACCATGATAATTTAAATACAGTGTAAATTTACTAATGTTGATCCTGGACCATCATCATTTAAATACAGTGTAAATTTACTAATGTTGATCCTGGACCATCATCATTTAAATACAGTGTAAATTCACTAATGTTGATCCTGGACCATCATCATTTAAATACAGTGTAAATTTACTAATGTTGATCCTGGACCATCATCATTTAAATAAAGTGTAAATTTACTATTGTTGATCCTGGACCATCATCATTTAAATAAAGTGTAAATTCACTAATGTTGATCCTGGACCATCATCATTTAAATAAAGTGTAAATTCACTAATGTTGATACTGGACCATCATCATTTAAATTCACTAATGTTGATCCTGGACCATCATCATTTAAATACAGTGTAAATTTACTAATATTGATCCTGGACCATCATCATTTAAATAAAGTGTAAATTCACTAATGTTGATCCTGGACCATCATCATTTAAATACAGTGTAAATTCACTAATGTTGATCCAGGACCATCATCATTTAAATAAAGTGTAAATTCACTAATGTTGATCCTGGACCATCATCATTTAAATAAAGTGTAAATTTACTAATGTTGATCCTGGACCATCATCATTTAAATACAGTGTAAATTTACTAATGTTGATCCTGGACCATCATCATTTAAATACAGTGTAAGTTTACTAATGTTGATCCTGGACCAACATCATTTAAATACAGTGTAAATTCACTAATGTTGATCCTGGACCATCATCATTTAAATACAGTGTAAATTCACTAATGTTGATCCTGGACCATCATCATTTAAATACAGTGTAAATTCACTAATGTTGATCCTGGACCATCATCATTTAAATACAGTGTAAATTCACTAATGTTGATCCTGGACCATGATAATTTAAATACAGTGTAAATTTACTAATGTTGATCCTGGACCATCATCATTTAAATAAAGTGTAAATTTACTATTGTTGATCCTGGACCATCATCATTTAAATAAAGTGTAAATTTACTAATGTTGATCCTGGACCATCATCATTTAAATACAGTGTAAATTCACTAATGTTGATCCTGGACCATCATCATTTAAATAAAGTGTAAATTCACTAATGTTGATCCTGGACCATCATCATTTAAATACAGTGTAAATTCACTAATGTTGATCCTGGACCATCATCATTTAAATAAAGTGTAAATTCACTAATGTTGATCCTGGACCATCATCATTTAAATACAGTGTAAATTCACTAATGTTGATCCTGGACCATCATCATTTAAATAAAGTGTAAATTTACTAATGTTGATCCTGGACCATCATCATTTAAATACAGTGTAAATTCACTAATGTTGATCCTGGACCATCATCATTTAAATACAGTGTAAATTCACTAATGTTGATCCTGGACCATCATCATTTAAATACAGTGTAAATTCACTAATGTTGATCCTGGACCATCATCATTTAAATAAAGTGTAAATTCACTAATGTTGATCCTGGACCATCATCATTTAAATACAGTGTAAATTCACTAATGTTGATCCTGGACCATCATCATTTAAATAAAGTGTAAATTTACTAATGTTGATCCTGGACCATCATCATTTAAATACAGTGTAAATTCACTAATGTTGATCCTGGACCATCATCATTTAAATAAAGTGTAAATTCACTAATGTTGATCCTGGACCATCATCATTTAAATACAGTGTAAATTCACTAATGTTGATCCTGGACCATCATCATTTAAATAAAGTGTAAATTTACTAATGTTGATCCTGGACCATCATCATTTAAATACAGTGTAAATTCACTAATGTTGATCCTGGACCATCATCATTTAAATAAAGTGTAAATTTACTAATGTTGATCCTGGACCATCATCATTTAAATACAGTGTAAATTCACTAATGTTGATCCTGGACCATCATCATTTAAATACAGTGTAAATTCACTAATGTTGATCCTGGACCATCATCATTTAAATAAAGTGTAAATTCACTAATGTTGATCCTGGACCATGATAATTTAAATACAGTGTAAATTTACTAATGTTGTTCCTGGACCATCATCATTTAAATACAGTGTAAATTCACTAATGTTGATCCTGGACCATCATCATTTAAATACAGTGTAAATTCACTAATGTTGATCCTGGACCATCATCATTTAAATACAGTGTAAATTCACTAATGTTGATCCTGGACCATCATCATTTAAATAAAGTGTAAATTCACTAATGTTGATCCTGGACCATCATCTTTTAAATACATTGTAAATTCACTAATGTTGATCCTGGACCATCATTATTTAAATAAAGTGTAAATTCACTAATGTTGATCCTGGACCATCATCATTTAAATACAGTGTAAATTCACTAATGTTGATCCTGGACCATGATAATTTAAATACAGTGTAAATTTACTAATGTTGATCCTGGACCATGATCATTTAAATACAGTGTAAATTTACTAATGTTGATTCTGGACCATCATCATTTAAATACAGTGTAAATTTACTAATGTTGATCCTGGACCATTATCATTTAAATACAGTGTAAATTCACTAATGTTGATCCTGGACCATCATCATTTAAATACAGTGTAAATTTACTAATGTTGATCCTGGACCATTATCATTTAAATACAGTGTAAATTTACTAATGTTGATCCTGGACCATCATCATTTAAATAAAGTGTAAATTTACTATTGTTGATCCTGGACCATCATCATTTAAATAAAGTGTAAATTTACTAATCTTGATCCTGGACCATCATCATTAAAATAAAGTGTAAATTCACTAATGTTGATCCTGGACCATCATCATTTAAAAAAAGTGTAAATTTACTATTGTTGATCCTGGACCATCATCATTTAAATAAAGTGTAAATTTACTAATGTTGATCCTGGACCATCATCATTTAAATACAGTGTAAATTCACTAATGTTGATCCTGGACCATCATCATTTAAATACAGTGTAAATTCACTAATGTTGATCCTGGACCATCATAATTTAAATACAGTGTAAATTCACTAATGTTGATCCTGGACCATCATCATTTAAATAAAGTGTAATTTCACTAATGTTGATCCTGGACCATCATCATTTAAATACAGTGTAAATTTACTAATGTTGATCCTGGACCATCACCATTTAAATAAAGTGTAAATTCACTAATGTTGATCCTGGACCATCATCATTTAAATACAGTGTAAATTCACTAATGTTGATCCTGGACCATCATTATTTAAATAAAGTGTAAATTCACTAATGTTGATCCTGGACCATCATCTTTTAAATACATTGTAAATTCACTAATGTTGATCCTGGACCATCATCATTTAATTACAGTGTAAATTCACTAATGTTGATCCTGGACCATCATCATTTAAATAAAGTGTAAATTCACTAATGTTGATCCTGGACCATCATCATTTAAATACATTGTAAATTTACTAATGTTGATCCTGGACCATCATCATTTAAATAAAGTGTAAATTCACAAATGTTGATCCTGGACCATCATCATTTAAATAAAGTGTAAATTCACTAATGTTGATCCTGGACCATGATAATTTAAATACAGTGTAAATTTACTAATGTTGTTCCTGGACCATCATCATTTAAATACAGTGTAAATTTACTAATGTTGATCCTGGACCATCATCATTTAAATACATTGTAAATTTACTAATGTTGATCCTGGACCATCATCATTTAAATAAAGTGTAAATTCACTAATGTTGATCCTGGACCATGATAATTTAAATACAGTGTAAATTTACTAATGTTGTTCCTGGACCATCATCATTTAAATACAGTGTAAATTCACTAATGTTGATCCTGGACCATCATCATTTAAATAAAGTGTAAATTCACTAATGTTGATCCTGGACCATCATCTTTTAAATACATTGTAAATTCACTAATGTTGATCCTGGACCATCATTATTTAAATAAAGTGTAAATTCACTAATGTTGATCCTGGACCATCATCATTTAAATACAGTGTAAATTCACTAATGTTGATCCTGGACCATGATAATTTAAATACAGTGTAAATTTACTAATGTTGTTCCTGGACCATCATCATTTAAATACAGTGTAAATTTACTAATGTTGATCCTGGACCATCATCATTTAAATACATTGTAAATTTACTAATGTTGATCCTGGACCATCATCATTTAAATAAAGTGTAAATTCACTAATGTTGTTCCTGGACCATCATCATTTAAATACAGTGTAAATTTACTAATGTTGATCCTGGACCATCATCATTTAAATACATTGTAAATTTACTAATGTTGATCCTGGACCATCATCATTTAAATAAAGTGTAAATTCACTAATGTTGTTCCTGGACCATCATCATTTAAATACAGTGTAAATTCACTAATGTTGATCCTGGACCATCATCATTTAAATTCACTAATGTTGATCCTGGACCATCATCATTTAAATACAGTGTAAATTCACTGATGTTGATCCTGGACCATCATTATTTAAATAAAGTGTAAATTCACTAATGTTGATCCTGGACCATCATCATTTAAATACAGTGTAAATTCACTAATGTTGATCCTGGACCATCATCATTTAAATAAAGTGTAAATTTACTAATGTTGATTCTGGACCATGATCATTTAAATACAAGGTAAATCTACTAATGTTGATCCTGGACAATCATCATTTAAATAAAGTGTAAATTTACTAATGTTGATCCTGGACCATCATAATTTAAATACAGTGTAAATTTACTAATGTTGATCCTGGACCATCATCATTTAAATAAAGTGTAAATTCACTAATGTTGATCCTGGACCATCATCTTTTAAATACATTGTAAATTCACTAATGTTGATCCTGGACCATCATTATTTAAATAAAGTGTAAATTCACTAATGTTGATCCTGGACCATCATCATTTAAATACAGTGTAAATTTACTAATGTTGATTCTGGACCATGATCATTTAAATACAGTGTAAATCTACTAATGTTGATCCTGGACCATCATCATTTAAATAAAGTGTAAATTCACTAATGTTGATCCTGGACCATCATCATTTAAATACAGTGTAAATTCACTAATGTTGATCCTGGACCATCATTATTTAAATAAAGTGTAAATTCACTAATGTTGATCCTGGACCATCATCATTTAAATACAGTGTAAATTTACTAATGTTGATCCTGGACCATGATCATTTAAATACAGTGTAAATTTACTAATGTTGATTCTGGACCATGATCATTTAAATACAGTGTAAATCTACTAATGTTGATCCTGGACAATCATCATTTAAATAAAGTGTAAATTTACTAATGTTGATCCTGGACCATGATAATTTAAATACAGTGTAAATTTACTAATGTTGATCCTGGACCATCATCATTTAAATACAGTGTAAATTTACTAATGTTGATCCTGGACCATCATCATTTAAATACAGTGTAAATTCACTAATGTTGATCCTGGACCATCATCATTTAAATACAGTGTAAATTTACTAATGTTGATCCTGGACCATCATCATTTAAATAAAGTGTAAATTTACTATTGTTGATCCTGGACCATCATCATTTAAATAAAGTGTAAATTCACTAATGTTGATCCTGGACCATCATCATTTAAATAAAGTGTAAATTCACTAATGTTGATACTGGACCATCATCATTTAAATTCACTAATGTTGATCCTGGACCATCATCATTTAAATACAGTGTAAATTTACTAATATTGATCCTGGACCATCATCATTTAAATAAAGTGTAAATTCACTAATGTTGATCCTGGACCATCATCATTTAAATACAGTGTAAATTCACTAATGTTGATCCTGGACCATCATCATTTAAATAAAGTGTAAATTTACTAATGTTGATCCTGGACCATCATCATTTAAATACAGTGTAAATTTACTAATGTTGATCCTGGACCATCATCATTTAAATACAGTGTAAGTTTACTAATGTTGATCCTGGACCATCATCATTTAAATACAGTGTAAATTCACTAATGTTGATCCTGGACCATCATCATTTAAATACAGTGTAAATTCACTAATGTTGATCCTGGACCATCATCATTTAAATACAGTGTAAATTCACTAATGTTGATCCTGGACCATCATCATTTAAATACAGTGTAAATTCACTAATGTTGATCCTGGACCATGATAATTTAAATACAGTGTAAATTTACTAATGTTGATCCTGGACCATCATCATTTAAATAAAGTGTAAATTTACTATTGTTGATCCTGGACCATCATCATTTAAATAAAGTGTAAATTTACTAATGTTGATCCTGGACCATCATCATTTAAATACAGTGTAAATTCACTAATGTTGATCCTGGACCATCATCATTTAAATAAAGTGTAAATTCACTAATGTTGATCCTGGACCATCATCATTTAAATACAGTGTAAATTCACTAATGTTGATCCTGGACCATCATCATTTAAATAAAGTGTAAATTCACTAATGTTGATCCTGGACCATCATCATTTAAATACAGTGTAAATTCACTAATGTTGATCCTGGACCATCATCATTTAAATAAAGTGTAAATTTACTAATGTTGATCCTGGACCATCATCATTTAAATACAGTGTAAATTCACTAATGTTGATCCTGGACCATCATCATTTAAATACAGTGTAAATTCACTAATGTTGATCCTGGACCATCATCATTTAAATACAGTGTAAATTCACTAATGTTGATCCTGGACCATCATCATTTAAATAAAGTGTAAATTCACTAATGTTGATCCTGGACCATCATCCATTAAATACAGTGTAAATTCACTAATGTTGATCCTGGACCATCATCATTTAAATAAAGTGTAAATTTACTAATGTTGATCCTGGACCATCATCATTTAAATACAGTGTAAATTCACTAATGTTGATCCTGGACCATCATCATTTAAATAAAGTGTAAATTCACTAATGTTGATCCTGGACCATCATCATTTAAATACAGTGTAAATTCACTAATGTTGATCCTGGACCATCATCATTTAAATAAAGTGTAAATTTACTAATGTTGATCCTGGACCATCATCATTTAAATACAGTGTAAATTCACTAATGTTGATCCTGGACCATCATCATTTAAATAAAGTGTAAATTCACTAATGTTGATCCTGGACCATCATCTTTTAAATACATTGTAAATTCACTAATGTTGATCCTGGACCATCATTATTTAAATAAAGTGTAAATTCACTAATGTTGATCCTGGACCATCATCATTTAAATACAGTGTAAATTCACTAATGTTGATCCTGGACCATGATAATTTAAATACAGTGTAAATTTACTAATGTTGATCCTGGACCATGATCATTTAAATACAGTGTAAATTTACTAATGTTGATTCTGGACCATCATCATTTAAATACAGTGTAAATTTACTAATGTTGATCCTGGACCATTATCATTTAAATACAGTGTAAATTCACTAATGTTGATCCTGGACCATCATCATTTAAATACAGTGTAAATTTACTAATGTTGATCCTGGACCATCATCATTTAAATACAGTGTAAATTTACTAATGTTGATCCTGGACCATTATCATTTAAATACAGTGTAAATTCACTAATGTTGATCCTGGACCATCATCATTTAAATACAGTGTAAATTTACTAATGTTGATCCTGGACCATCATCATTTAAATAAAGTGTAAATTTACTATTGTTGATCCTGGACCATCATCATTTAAATAAAGTGTAAATTTACTAATCTTGATCCTGGACCATCATCATTAAAATAAAGTGTAAATTCACTAATGTTGATCCTGGACCATCATCATTTAAAAAAAGTGTAAATTTACTATTGTTGATCCTGGACCATCATCATTTAAATAAAGTGTAAATTTACTAATGTTGATCCTGGACCATCATCATTTAAATACAGTGTAAATTCACTAATGTTGATCCTGGACCATCATCATTTAAATACAGTGTAAATTCACTAATGTTGATCCTGGACCATCATAATTTAAATACAGTGTAAATTCACTAATGTTGATCCTGGACCATCATCATTTAAATAAAGTGTAAATTCACTAATGTTGATCCTGGACCATCATCATTTAAATACAGTGTAAATTCACTAATGTTGATCCTGGACCATCATCATTTAAATACAGTGTAAATTTACTAATGTTGATCCTGGACCATCACCATTTAAATAAAGTGTAAATTCACTAATGTTGATCCTGGACCATCATCATTTAAATACAGTGTAAATTCACTAATGTTGATCCTGGACCATCATTATTTAAATAAAGTGTAAATTCACTAATGTTGATCCTGGACCATCATCTTTTAAATACATTGTAAATTCACTAATGTTGATCCTGGACCATCATCATTTAATTACAGTGTAAATTCACTAATGTTGATCCTGGACCATCATCATTTAAATAAAGTGTAAATTCACTAATGTTGATCCTGGACCATCATCATTTAAATACATTGTAAATTTACTAATGTTGATCCTGGACCATCATCATTTAAATAAAGTGTAAATTCACAAATGTTGATCCTGGACCATCATCATTTAAATAAAGTGTAAATTCACTAATGTTGATCCTGGACCATGATAATTTAAATACAGTGTAAATTTACTAATGTTGTTCCTGGACCATCATCATTTAAATACAGTGTAAATTTACTAATGTTGATCCTGGACCATCATCATTTAAATACAGTGTAAATTCACTAATGTTGATCCTGGACCATCATCATTTAAATAAAGTGTAAATTCACTAATGTTGATCCTGGACCATCATCTTTTAAATACATTGTAAATTCACTAATGTTGATCCTGGACCATCATTATTTAAATAAAGTGTAAATTCACTAATGTTGATCCTGGACCATCATCATTTAAATACAGTGTAAATTCACTAATGTTGATCCTGGACCATGATAATTTAAATACAGTGTAAATTTACTAATGTTGTTCCTGGACCATCATCATTTAAATACAGTGTAAATTTACTAATGTTGATCCTGGACCATCATCATTTAAATACATTGTAAATTTACTAATGTTGATCCTGGACCATCATCATTTAAATAAAGTGTAAATTCACTAATGTTGATCCTGGACCATGATAATTTAAATACAGTGTAAATTTACTAATGTTGTTCCTGGACCATCATCATTTAAATAAAGTGTAAATTCACTAATGTTGATCCTGGACCATCATCATTTAAATACAGTGTAAATTTACTAATGTTGATCCTGGACCATCATCATTTAAATACAGTGTAAATTCACTAATGTTGATCCTGGACCATCATAATTTAAAAACAGTGTAAATTTACTAATGTTGATCCTGGACCATCATCATTTAAATACAGTGTAAATTTACTAATGTTGATCCTGGACCATCATCATTTAAATACAGTGTAAATTCACTAATGTTGATCCTGGACCGTCATAATTTAAAAACAGTGTAAATTTACTAATGTTGATCCTGGACCATCATCATTTGAATAAAGTGTAAATTTACTAATGTTGATCCTGGACCATCATCATTTGAATAAAGTGTAAATTTACTAATGTTGATCCTGGACCATCATCATTTAAATACAGTGTAAATTCACTAATGTTGATCTTGGACCATCATCATTTAAATACAGTGTAAATTCACTAATGTTGATCCTGGACCATCATCATTTAAATAAAGTGTAAATTTACTATTGTTGATCCTGGACCATCATCATTTAAATAAAGTGTAAATTCACTAATGTTGATCCTGGACCATCATCATTTAAATAAAGTGTAAATTCACTAATGTTGATACTGGACCATCATCATTTAAACTCACTAATGTTGATCCTGGACCATCATCATTTAAATACAGTGTAAATTTACTAATATTGATCCTGGACCATCATCATTTAAATAAAGTGTAAATTCACTAATGTTGATCCTGGACCATCATCATTTAAATACAGTGTAAATTCACTAATGTTGATCCAGGACCATCATCATTTAAATAAAGTGTAAATTCACTAATGTTGATCCTGGACCATCATCATTTAAATAAAGTGTAAATTTACTAATGTTGATCCTGGACCATCATCATTTAAATACAGTGTAAATTTACTAATGTTGATCCTGGACCATCATCATTTAAATACAGTGTAAGTTTACTAATGTTGATCCTGGACCATCATCATTTAAATACAGTGTAAATTCACTAATGTTGATCCTGGACCATCATCATTTAAATACAGTGTAAATTCACTAATGTTGATCCTGGACCATCATCATTTAAATACAGTGTAAATTCACTAATGTTGATCCTGGACCATCATCATTTAAATACAGTGTAAATTCACTAATGTTGATCCTGGACCATGATAATTTAAATACAGTGTAAATTTACTAATGTTGATCCTGGACCATCATCATTTAAATAAAGTGTAAATTTACTATTGTTGATCCTGGACCATCATCATTTAAATAAAGTGTAAATTTACTAATGTTGATCCTGGACCATCATCATTTAAATACAGTGTAAATTCACTAATGTTGATCCTGGACCATCATCATTTAAATAAAGTGTAAATTCACTAATGTTGATCCTGGACCATCATCATTTAAATACAGTGTAAATTCACTAATGTTGATCCTGGACCATCATCATTTAAATAAAGTGTAAATTCACTAATGTTGATCCTGGACCATCATCATTTAAATACAGTGTAAATTCACTAATGTTGATCCTGGACCATCATCATTTAAATAAAGTGTAAATTTACTAATGTTGATCCTGGACCATCATCATTTAAATACAGTGTAAATTCACTAATGTTGATCCTGGACCATCATCATTTAAATACAGTGTAAATTCACTAATGTTGATCCTGGACCATCATCATTTAAATACAGTGTAAATTCACTAATGTTGATCCTGGACCATCATCATTTAAATAAAGTGTAAATTCACTAATGTTGATCCTGGACCATCATCATTTAAATACAGTGTAAATTCACTAATGTTGATCCTGGACCATCATCATTTAAATAAAGTGTAAATTTACTAATGTTGATCCTGGACCATCATCATTTAAATACAGTGTAAATTCACTAATGTTGATCCTGGACCATCATCATTTAAATAAAGTGTAAATTCACTAATGTTGATCCTGGACCATCATCATTTAAATACAGTGTAAATTCACTAATGTTGATCCTGGACCATCATCATTTAAATAAAGTGTAAATTTACTAATGTTGATCCTGGACCATCATCATTTAAATACAGTGTAAATTCACTAATGTTGATCCTGGACCATCATCATTTAAATAAAGTGTAAATTTACTAATGTTGATCCTGGACCATCATCATTTAAATACAGTGTAAATTCACTAATGTTGATCCTGGACCATCATCATTTAAATACAGTGTAAATTCACTAATGTTGATCCTGGACCATCATCATTTAAATAAAGTGTAAATTCACTAATGTTGATCCTGGACCATGATAATTTAAATACAGTGTAAATTTACTAATGTTGTTCCTGGACCATCATCATTTAAATACAGTGTAAATTCACTAATGTTGATCCTGGACCATCATCATTTAAATACAGTGTAAATTCACTAATGTTGATCCTGGACCATCATCATTTAAATACAGTGTAAATTCACTAATGTTGATCCTGGACCATCATCATTTAAATAAAGTGTAAATTCACTAATGTTGATCCTGGACCATCATCTTTTAAATACATTGTAAATTCACTAATGTTGATCCTGGACCATCATTATTTAAATAAAGTGTAAATTCACTAATGTTGATCCTGGACCATCATCATTTAAATACAGTGTAAATTCACTAATGTTGATCCTGGACCATGATAATTTAAATACAGTGTAAATTTACTAATGTTGATCCTGGACCATGATCATTTAAATACAGTGTAAATTTACTAATGTTGATTCTGGACCATCATCATTTAAATACAGTGTAAATTTACTAATGTTGATCCTGGACCATTATCATTTAAATACAGTGTAAATTCACTAATGTTGATCCTGGACCATCATCATTTAAATACAGTGTAAATTTACTAATGTTGATCCTGGACCATCATCATTTAAATACAGTGTAAATTTACTAATGTTGATCCTGGACCATTATCATTTAAATACAGTGTAAATTCACTAATGTTGATCCTGGACCATCATCATTTAAATACAGTGTAAATTTACTAATGTTGATCCTGGACCATCATCATTTAAATAAAGTGTAAATTTACTATTGTTGATCCTGGACCATCATCATTTAAATAAAGTGTAAATTTACTAATCTTGATCCTGGACCATCATCATTAAAATAAAGTGTAAATTCACTAATGTTGATCCTGGACCATCATCATTTAAAAAAAGTGTAAATTTACTATTGTTGATCCTGGACCATCATCATTTAAATAAAGTGTAAATTTACTAATGTTGATCCTGGACCATCATCATTTAAATACAGTGTAAATTCACTAATGTTGATCCTGGACCATCATCATTTAAATACAGTGTAAATTCACTAATGTTGATCCTGGACCATCATAATTTAAATACAGTGTAAATTCACTAATGTTGATCCTGGACCATCATCATTTAAATAAAGTGTAAATTCACTAATGTTGATCCTGGACCATCATCATTTAAATACAGTGTAAATTCACTAATGTTGATCCTGGACCATCATCATTTAAATACAGTGTAAATTTACTAATGTTGATCCTGGACCATCACCATTTAAATAAAGTGTAAATTCACTAATGTTGATCCTGGACCATCATCATTTAAATACAGTGTAAATTCACTAATGTTGATCCTGGACCATCATTATTTAAATAAAGTGTAAATTCACTAATGTTGATCCTGGACCATCATCTTTTAAATACATTGTAAATTCACTAATGTTGATCCTGGACCATCATCATTTAATTACAGTGTAAATTCACTAATGTTGATCCTGGACCATCATCATTTAAATAAAGTGTAAATTCACTAATGTTGATCCTGGACCATCATCATTTAAATACATTGTAAATTTACTAATGTTGATCCTGGACCATCATCATTTAAATAAAGTGTAAATTCACAAATGTTGATCCTGGACCATCATCATTTAAATAAAGTGTAAATTCACTAATGTTGATCCTGGACCATGATAATTTAAATACAGTGTAAATTTACTAATGTTGTTCCTGGACCATCATCATTTAAATACAGTGTAAATTTACTAATGTTGATCCTGGACCATCATCATTTAAATACATTGTAAATTTACTAATGTTGATCCTGGACCATCATCATTTAAATAAAGTGTAAATTCACTAATGTTGATCCTGGACCATGATAATTTAAATACAGTGTAAATTTACTAATGTTGTTCCTGGACCATCATCATTTAAATACAGTGTAAATTCACTAATGTTGATCCTGGACCATCATCATTTAAATAAAGTGTAAATTCACTAATGTTGATCCTGGACCATCATCTTTTAAATACATTGTAAATTCACTAATGTTGATCCTGGACCATGATAATTTAAATACAGTGTAAATTTACTAATGTTGTTCCTGGACCATCATCATTTAAATACAGTGTAAATTTACTAATGTTGATCCTGGACCATCATCATTTAAATACATTGTAAATTTACTAATGTTGATCCTGGACCATCATCATTTAAATAAAGTGTAAATTCACTAATGTTGTTCCTGGACCATCATCATTTAAATACAGTGTAAATTTACTAATGTTGATCCTGGACCATCATCATTTAAATACATTGTAAATTTACTAATGTTGATCCTGGACCATCATCATTTAAATAAAGTGTAAATTCACTAATGTTGTTCCTGGACCATCATCATTTAAATACAGTGTAAATTCACTAATGTTGATCCTGGACCATCATCATTTAAATTCACTAATGTTGATCCTGGACCATCATCATTTAAATACAGTGTAAATTCACTGATGTTGATCCTGGACCATCATTATTTAAATAAAGTGTAAATTCACTAATGTTGATCCTGGACCATCATCATTTAAATACAGTGTAAATTCACTAATGTTGATCCTGGACCATCATCATTTAAATAAAGTGTAAATTTACTAATGTTGATTCTGGACCATGATCATTTAAATACAAGGTAAATCTACTAATGTTGATCCTGGACAATCATCATTTAAATAAAGTGTAAATTTACTAATGTTGATCCTGGACCATCATCATTTAAATACAGTGTAAATTCACTAATGTTGATCCTGGACCATCATAATTTAAATACAGTGTAAATTTACTAATGTTGATCCTGGACCATCATCATTTAAATAAAGTGTAAATTCACTAATGTTGATCCTGGACCATCATCTTTTAAATACATTGTAAATTCACTAATGTTGATCCTGGACCATCATTATTTAAATAAAGTGTAAATTCACTAATGTTGATCCTGGACCATCATCATTTAAATACAGTGTAAATTTACTAATGTTGATTCTGGACCATGATCATTTAAATACAGTGTAAATCTACTAATGTTGATCCTGGACCATCATCATTTAAATAAAGTGTAAATTCACTAATGTTGATCCTGGACCATCATCATTTAAATACAGTGTAAATTCACTAATGTTGATCCTGGACCATCATCATTTAAATACAGTGTAAATTCACTAATGTTGATCCTGGACCATCATCATTTAAATAAAGTGTAAATTCACTAATGTTGATCCTGGACCATCATCTTTTAAATAAAGTGTAAATTCACTAATGTTGATCCTGGACCATCATCATTTAAATACAGTGTAAATTCACTAATGTTGATCCTGGACCATGATAATTTAAATACAGTGTAAATTTACTAATGTTGATCCTGGACCATGATCATTTAAATACAGTGTAAATTTACTAATGTTGATTCTGGACCATCATCATTTAAATACAGTGTAAATTTACTAATGTTGATCCTGGACCATTATCATTTAAATACAGTGTAAATTCACTAATGTTGATCCTGGACCATCATCATTTAAATACAGTGTAAATTTACTAATGTTGATCCTGGACCATCATCATTTAAATACAGTGTAAATTTACTAATGTTGATCCTGGACCATTATCATTTAAATACAGTGTAAATTCACTAATGTTGATCCTGGACCATCATCATTTAAATACAGTGTAAATTTACTAATGTTGATCCTGGACCATCATCATTTAAATAAAGTGTAAATTTACTATTGTTGATCCTGGACCATCATCATTTAAATAAAGTGTAAATTTACTAATCTTGATCCTGGACCATCATCATTAAAATAAAGTGTAAATTCACTAATGTTGATCCTGGACCATCATCATTTAAAAAAAGTGTAAATTTACTATTGTTGATCCTGGACCATCATCATTTAAATAAAGTGTAAATTTACTAATGTTGATCCTGGACCATCATCATTTAAATACAGTGTAAATTCACTAATGTTGATCCTGGACCATCATCATTTAAATACAGTGTAAATTCACTAATGTTGATCCTGGACCATCATAATTTAAATACAGTGTAAATTCACTAATGTTGATCCTGGACCATCATCATTTAAATAAAGTGTAAATTCACTAATGTTGATCCTGGACCATCATCATTTAAATACAGTGTAAATTCACTAATGTTGATCCTGGACCATCATCATTTAAATACAGTGTAAATTTACTAATGTTGATCCTGGACCATCACCATTTAAATAAAGTGTAAATTCACTAATGTTGATCCTGGACCATCATCATTTAAATACAGTGTAAATTCACTAATGTTGATCCTGGACCATCATTATTTAAATAAAGTGTAAATTCACTAATGTTGATCCTGGACCATCATCTTTTAAATACATTGTAAATTCACTAATGTTGATCCTGGACCATCATCATTTAATTACAGTGTAAATTCACTAATGTTGATCCTGGACCATCATCATTTAAATAAAGTGTAAATTCACTAATGTTGATCCTGGACCATCATCATTTAAATACATTGTAAATTTACTAATGTTGATCCTGGACCATCATCATTTAAATAAAGTGTAAATTCACAAATGTTGATCCTGGACCATCATCATTTAAATAAAGTGTAAATTCACTAATGTTGATCCTGGACCATGATAATTTAAATACAGTGTAAATTTACTAATGTTGTTCCTGGACCATCATCATTTAAATACAGTGTAAATTTACTAATGTTGATCCTGGACCATCATCATTTAAATACATTGTAAATTTACTAATGTTGATCCTGGACCATCATCATTTAAATAAAGTGTAAATTCACTAATGTTGATCCTGGACCATGATAATTTAAATACAGTGTAAATTTACTAATGTTGTTCCTGGACCATCATCATTTAAATACAGTGTAAATTCACTAATGTTGATCCTGGACCATCATCATTTAAATAAAGTGTAAATTCACTAATGTTGATCCTGGACCATCATCTTTTAAATACATTGTAAATTCACTAATGTTGATCCTGGACCATCATTATTTAAATAAAGTGTAAATTCACTAATGTTGATCCTGGACCATCATCATTTAAATACAGTGTAAATTCACTAATGTTGATCCTGGACCATGATAATTTAAATACAGTGTAAATTTACTAATGTTGTTCCTGGACCATCATCATTTAAATACAGTGTAAATTTACTAATGTTGATCCTGGACCATCATCATTTAAATACATTGTAAATTTACTAATGTTGATCCTGGACCATCATCATTTAAATAAAGTGTAAATTCACTAATGTTGTTCCTGGACCATCATCATTTAAATACAGTGTAAATTTACTAATGTTGATCCTGGACCATCATCATTTAAATACATTGTAAATTTACTAATGTTGATCCTGGACCATCATCATTTAAATAAAGTGTAAATTCACTAATGTTGTTCCTGGACCATCATCATTTAAATACAGTGTAAATTCACTAATGTTGATCCTGGACCATCATCATTTAAATTCACTAATGTTGATCCTGGACCATCATCATTTAAATACAGTGTAAATTCACTGATGTTGATCCTGGACCATCATTATTTAAATAAAGTGTAAATTCACTAATGTTGATCCTGGACCATCATCATTTAAATACAGTGTAAATTCACTAATGTTGATCCTGGACCATCATCATTTAAATAAAGTGTAAATTTACTAATGTTGATTCTGGACCATGATCATTTAAATACAAGGTAAATCTACTAATGTTGATCCTGGACAATCATCATTTAAATAAAGTGTAAATTTACTAATGTTGATCCTGGACCATCATCATTTAAATACAGTGTAAATTCACTAATGTTGATCCTGGACCATCATCATTTAAATAAAGTGTAAATTCACTAATGTTGATCCTGGACCATCATCTTTTAAATACATTGTAAATTCACTAATGTTGATCCTGGACCATCATTATTTAAATAAAGTGTAAATTCACTAATGTTGATCCTGGACCATCATCATTTAAATACAGTGTAAATTTACTAATGTTGATTCTGGACCATGATCATTTAAATACAGTGTAAATCTACTAATGTTGATCCTGGACCATCATCATTTAAATAAAGTGTAAATTCACTAATGTTGATCCTGGACCATCATCATTTAAATACAGTGTAAATTCACTAATGTTGATCCTGGACCATCATTATTTAAATAAAGTGTAAATTCACTAATGTTGATCCTGGACCATCATCATTTAAATACAGTGTAAATTCACTAATGTTGATCCTGGACCATCATCATTTAAATACAGTGTAAATTTACTAATGTTGATCCTGGACCATGATCATTTAAATACAGTGTAAATTTACTAATGTTGATTCTGGACCATGATCATTTAAATACAGTGTAAATCTACTAATGTTGATCCTGGACAATCATCATTTAAATAAAGTGTAAATTTACTAATGTTGATCCTGGACCATGATAATTTAAATACAGTGTAAATTTACTAATGTTGATCCTGGACCATCATCATTTAAATACAGTGTAAATTTACTAATGTTGATCCTGGACCATCATCATTTAAATACAGTGTAAATTCACTAATGTTGATCCTGGACCATCATCATTTAAATACAGTGTAAATTTACTAATGTTGATCCTGGACCATCATCATTTAAATAAAGTGTAAATTTACTATTGTTGATCCTGGACCATCATCATTTAAATAAAGTGTAAATTCACTAATGTTGATCCTGGACCATCATCATTTAAATAAAGTGTAAATTCACTAATGTTGATACTGGACCATCATCATTTAAATTCACTAATGTTGATCCTGGACCATCATCATTTAAATACAGTGTAAATTTACTAATATTGATCCTGGACCATCATCATTTAAATAAAGTGTAAATTCACTAATGTTGATCCTGGACCATCATCATTTAAATACAGTGTAAATTCACTAATGTTGATCCAGGACCATCATCATTTAAATAAAGTGTAAATTCACTAATGTTGATCCTGGACCATCATCATTTAAATAAAGTGTAAATTTACTAATGTTGATCCTGGACCATCATCATTTAAATACAGTGTAAATTTACTAATGTTGATCCTGGACCATCATCATTTAAATACAGTGTAAGTTTACTAATGTTGATCCTGGACCATCATCATTTAAATACAGTGTAAATTCACTAATGTTGATCCTGGACCATCATCATTTAAATACAGTGTAAATTCACTAATGTTGATCCTGGACCATCATCATTTAAATACAGTGTAAATTCACTAATGTTGATCCTGGACCATCATCATTTAAATACAGTGTAAATTCACTAATGTTGATCCTGGACCATGATAATTTAAATACAGTGTAAATTTACTAATGTTGATCCTGGACCATCATCATTTAAATAAAGTGTAAATTTACTATTGTTGATCCTGGACCATCATCATTTAAATAAAGTGTAAATTTACTAATGTTGATCCTGGACCATCATCATTTAAATACAGTGTAAATTCACTAATGTTGATCCTGGACCATCATCATTTAAATAAAGTGTAAATTCACTAATGTTGATCCTGGACCATCATCATTTAAATACAGTGTAAATTCACTAATGTTGATCCTGGACCATCATCATTTAAATAAAGTGTAAATTCACTAATGTTGATCCTGGACCATCATCATTTAAATACAGTGTAAATTCACTAATGTTGATCCTGGACCATCATCATTTAAATAAAGTGTAAATTTACTAATGTTGATCCTGGACCATCATCATTTAAATACAGTGTAAATTCACTAATGTTGATCCTGGACCATCATCATTTAAATACAGTGTAAATTCACTAATGTTGATCCTGGACCATCATCATTTAAATACAGTGTAAATTCACTAATGTTGATCCTGGACCATCATCATTTAAATAAAGTGTAAATTCACTAATGTTGATCCTGGACCATCATCCATTAAATACAGTGTAAATTCACTAATGTTGATCCTGGACCATCATCATTTAAACACAGTGTAAATTTACTAATGTTGATCCTGGACCATCATCATTTAAATACAGTGTAAATTTACTAATGTTGGTCCTGGACCATCATCATTTAAATAAAGTGTAAATTCACTAATGTTGATCCTGGACCATCATCATTTGAATAAAGTGTAAATTTACTAATGTTGATCCTGGACCATCATCATTTAAATACAGTGTAAATTCACTAATGTTGATCCTGGACCATCATCATTTAAATACTGTGTAAATTTACTAATGTTGATCCTGGACCATCATCATTTAAATACAGTGTAAATTTACTAATGTTGATCCTGGACCATCATCATTTAAATACAGTGTAAATTTACTAATGTTGATCCTGGACCATTATCATTTACATAAAAAGTAAATTCACTAATGTTGATCCTGGACCATCATCATTTAAATAAAGTTTAAATTCACTAATGTTGATCCTGGACCATCATCATTTAAATACAGTGTAAATTTACTAATGTTGATCCTGGACCATCATCATTTAAATACAGTGTAAATTTACTAATGTTGATCCTGGACCATCATAATTTAAATACAGTGTAAATTTACTAATGTTGATCCTGGACCATCATCATTTAAATAAAGTGTAAATTCACTAATGTTGATCCTGGACCATCATCATTTAAATACAGTGTAAATTCACTAATGTTGATCCTGGACCATCATCATTTAAATACAGTGTAAATTTACTAATGTTGATCCTGGACCATCATCATTTAAATACAGTGTAAATTTACTAATGTTGATCCTGGACCATCATAATTTAAATACAGTGTAAATTTACTAATGTTGATCCTGGACCATCATCATTTAAATAAAGTGTAAATTCACTAATGTTGATCCTGGACCATCATCATTTAAATACAGTGTAAATTCACTAATGTTGATCCTGGACCATTATCATTTACATAAAAAGTAAATTCACTAATGTTGATCCTGGACCATCATCATTTAAATAAAGTGTAAATTTCCTAATGTTGATCCTGGACCATCATCGTTTAAATTGAGTGTAAATTTACTAATGTCGATCCTGGACCATCATCATTTAAATAAAGTGTAAATTCACTAATGTTGATCCTGGACCATCATCATTTAAAAACAGTGTAAATTTACTAATGTTGATCCTGGACCATCATCATTTAAATACAGTGTAAATTTACTAATGTTGGTCCTGGACCATCATCATTTAAATAAAGTGTAAATTCACTAATGTTGATCCTGGACCATCATCATTTAAATACAGTGTAAATGTAACATGAAATTAGCTCATTTTATGAATATTAATAATCAACAATAACGGTTTATTCTTAATTATTAATATTCCGGCTTAAGCTTCAGTCAGTTTGGTCAAACAAACATATGATTGTAAATGATCATGCTCGCGCGACCGAGCGGATTCCCAGATTATGAATATTAATTATCAACAATAACGAATTATTATTAATCATTAATATTCCGGATCAATTTATTGTCAACTTGACCAAACGAACACAAGCAGAGCCGCCGCTCTTCCGAGCGGACACTGTAATCTATTCGTTTAGAAAAAGGGAATTTAATTGCTACTTCTTGTGAAGTAGATTAATCATTCAAAAGTTTTAAACAACTTATAATAGCTAGGCAGGGGAATCTGTATTTCAGTGACATTTTCTCGTGAGGCAAACAATACAATTCATTTGATTATAATGGAATTTATTGACTAGTCAGACGTAACGAACAAACAAACGCACAAACATACATTAAACACAAAACACGGTAAACCACGTGGAGATATCGGGTCTATAGAACGTGTAACAGCAAAGAGAAATAGTAAAGCTAGAAAATATAGATTTCAGATTAAAGAGTGACAAAACTTTCAGTTCCACACGCACCATTAAGGACCACCAAGGTTATATAAAAAAACACCTTTTTGATAAAAGGGGCACAGCTTAATCGCATAACTAAAATCACCTGGTTTTTCATGTCTGGAGGTCTCTTTTATGCGTCTCTCTTCAGTCGTGATGAAAACTACTCTTGATGTCCTTTGATGCGTGGAGTTTGTAATGCAGTTCGGACGAACACGATCGCAAACTTTAAACTGAATTTACTTTGCCGGAAAATAAAGAAAACGTGGCGGGAAAGTCCATGCGGCTGTGAAGAGCCGTGTGGCCCTTAAAGGGACCACCGTCAATGATGTTCCTTTTTGGGAAGTTCTCTTTCTGCACAGATGTTTGGGGGAAAGTGTGCTTATACCTGCGGGTCACGTGACAACCCGTACAGCATTCTGACCAATGATTTTAGGGGAAAGTTTGCGCGCGAACCTTCCTTTGTCTCTGGGCTGCGCGTATGCAAATTTGAGCGCTCGCCTAAAGCATGCGGACAGGCATTTAATACAGGGCTTTAAAGAATAAAACAATGCGAGTTATGGTCTCGATCTATGCATCATGTGTTATAAAATGTCGAGGGCATTCTATTGACACCAGACACTCTACAAGTACATCACATAGTTCCCATATCCTTACATCCTTGATGCTTTTAAAAAGGCCTGCAAGCGTGAATGTGTATAGTCTATATCAGGTATTGTACACATTACTAAAGTTAAATGAAATTAAACAAGAGATTTGGGTTATAAATGTCTTTGTTTAATTTTGAGGAATGTCTTGTCTGTGAGCAGAATGTTGGCTAAAGAGTTTTTTTTTCTTTTCTTATCTTATCTGTCACGTTCTTTTGAAGTAGGCAGAGAGTGGTTCTGTGAAGTCTCCCAGACTTGTTAACATGTCACCAAGGGATTACCAAGCCAGACTTTTCGTCACCAAGTGATTTTATTGTCCTGGCGATTCACCCAGATTGTTTTCTGGAATGTTAAATGGAATGTTTATCTCCAGAATGCAGGTTACAATATGTTACAGTCCCCCTCTTCCCAGACAACGTGGTTCGGAGAAAACCCGGTTGGTTGGGATCTAACTTTAACTTGTTGGTTGGGCAGGAAGTGAGGGCCCCTCGATGTCCGTTCCTGAGTCAGCTGGACGGAGTTTCATTTCGATCAACGTGGGTGCAGCTCCTTGGCGTTCCTTTCCTTTCCCAGCTTTCCGTTGAAAGGCTCGTGGGAGTATGGCGGTGCACTTGTTCACTGGTGCTTGCATCTTATTGAATGGCGAGGCCCTTGTTAATGTGTGCTTCCCTGTTGTCGGGAGGCACGGAGTGGTAGTTGTTCCGCAGTTTTCCAGAGATGAGTGATAGAGGAGTATAGTTGTGAGGTTGCAGTGGTCTTCTGGTGAGACTGAGGTACAGGATCGTGGCTGTATCCTGTGTAGGAAAGGAAGAGAGAGAGAGAGAGAGAGAGAGAGAGAGAGAGAGAGAGGGAACAGGGGAGAGAGTAGGTGGTGTCTGTGATGACTGTGCTTGGCTGGGCATTCCACTGTGACACCGGTTGCAGGGTCTCTACCCCCTTTCCTGGCTTGTGGGCCAGTGTTTGTTACTCTGGTTGTGATACGTAAGTTTGAGGGTTGGCTGCTATGCAGCTGAGCGTATACAGCCAGGAGTCTTTGCCCTTCCTGTGTGATGTTGGTAGTGCAGGGTGGGTGCCTCTGTCCAAGTTGTTCATCATCAGAAGATATGCCATGGTCTGGGCTGTGTCGTCGGTGCTGAGAGACACTCTACCCATTTGGTGTACTGGCATATGAGTTCAAGGGGAAGAGAAAGCGAAGGAGAGAAAAACACACACACACACACACAAAAAAAAAAATTGTTGCTCCTTGTGAGCCCATGGAAGTGTCCCGCCTGATCCATCTGGTTGTCTGATCATGAGAGGATGGTTTCTCTGTGTTGCTGTGGTGCTCGGTGAATCAGCGCCCTGGGCATGTTTTGCTGTGTGCAGGGTCAGTACATTAGCATTACCCCCCTCTGGCTCTGAGGCAGCACGAACTGTGGTGTCGTGGGGTCTTCAGGGACAACTCAAAAAGGATTCACACACACCTGTTTTTTAAGATGTAGGAGGTGTTGAGTGACATCTGTGTTGAAGCTGAGGTCAGACAGAAGGATCGGGTGGTAGGTGGGGTGAGTGGGGGAAACAAAACAAAACAACAAGAGACAAAGTAAAGGTAAAAATAAACCTGGTCTGACGTGAGGCGTCAGACGCCTATGTGGTCGCAATGTCGTTTGTCGACATTTGTCGGGCTGGTGAGATTGAATGTGGCAGCTAGGCTAGGCAGGGTTGTTGGCTGCCGGTTACAGCTGCCAGATCTCGGGGTTTTGGTTGGGTGGTGACCATGGTCCACCGTGTGATGCACCTTCTTGGTAAGGGCATCGGTCCAGTCATTCAGGTCCTTGTCAGTGCCTGAAAGTTTGAATTGTTCTTATCTTCTTCTGTAGACGACCATGATGTGGTTGTCGGTGTTGTGGTCGCCTACTTGGGAAGAAGAAAAAGTGTTGACGTTTCACGGGCTTGTGGTGGGCAGTTCTGAAGCCTTTTGTTTCCCCCCTGGGAGGTGGAACGTGAAACAGAGTCTAGCAAGTTGGAGTCTGCAGCTAAGTGCACTCTGATGTCATGGGCTGCTGTGCTTTGAAGGGTTACAATGGTGGCTGCCATTTCTGCATACTGCGGTGGTTGTGGGAGCATCCATCGACACAGGTTGTGGGCATACCTTGGCACGCATTCTCATCCCAGTACTTGGGAGTACTTGAATGACAGGTTGGCAGAGGTGGCTGGGGTTCCTCCTCTACAGCGTTGCAAATTGTCTGTCAGTTGTACAGTCTTGGTAAACAGCTATGCTGTTACCCAGCGTGGATTTGTGGCTTAAGGTGTAACAAGTGTCAATACAGTGTCGGCCGCATGGCCGTACTGGCGTTAGTCTTTATGCCATCCCGGATGTGCTGACTGTTCAGTAACGTGACAGGTTGGTGGCAGGTGTCTATGATGGTTTTAGTGCTCCAAAGAAGTTGGAGAATAGCTGTTGAAATGGCACCCACCGTGCAGAGCGATGTTGTTACACAGTCTTAGTATTTGCCTTCTGGCGCAAGGAGTGTCTTACTTGCATATGCCCAGACGTTGTCTCACTTCAATCGTGGCCAGCTGTTGACCTTCCGTCAAACAGAAGGACAGCCCTTTTTGACAGGGTGGTCACGGGTCGAGAAGTCTTTGAACAGTTCTTAATGACGTGTCTGGAGTAGTTGCACCCCTTTAGGGAGCCGCTCAGTACAGAGACCTTGCTAGGCGGTAGTCTTTGCGCTAGCCACAGTCAACTGTTGCAGGCCATGGTCTATCTCCTTTGAGTGGCCAGACACGGTGGTACTTTCATTAAGGATGTCATCAACGTAGATGAGGTTACCTCTAACATAAGCATCGGGATATGCTTTGTTCAGGAGGGTGTTGCTTTCGGCTGGTGAGTTGGCCTAGCCGACGGGGCACCTCATGATCATTTAGTGTCTGTTGTTCAAGGTGAAAGCTAGCTTATTTGGATGTACAGGTATTGTCCAGAAGGCGGGGACCACATCAAGCGTTGAGGAGATGGTTGGTCCTTGAATTCTGGGCACTTCCTGTTCCAGTGGTGTCATTGGCCCTTGTGACAATGGCATTTGCTGATTTAGCTTTCTATGGTCAGGCACCCTTTTGACCCTGGGCTTGAGGATGGGCCAGATGGGTGCCGAGCAGGTTTTGTTGCATAGCCCGATGTCCTTTTTCCAGCATGGAGTTGGATATTGCCATGTGAAGGTCAGTGGGACTTGCAGTCTAAAGAGTCTTTAGTGAGGGCACCGTGGTAGTTATACAGGATGTGCTGACGTTTGTCGGTTGGCCTCATCCTGCGTGGCCTCAGCAGGTCTGTTCTGTTGAGGAAAGTGCCCTGTCTTCATCCATGTTAGTGATGGGGTGACGAGTGGCTGGGCACACGGCAAGGAGTTAGTCCTCTGTGAGCTCACTTCTGCCTACCGGTTCTTTGTTTACTGGTAAGACAGACGTGAGTGTGGCGAGCTGGAATGGAACAGTATAGTCTGTGTTTTCTAAGCTCCCCTCTGGTGTCGTTGCATGTAGGGTGAGGCCACTAATTGGCCCAAGAGTTCAAAGTCATGGAACTCATAGCTGACCAATCGTCCCAGTAGGTAGTCTTTGGGGATTTTTATGTCAGTTGCCATGCAGCTATTACACAAGACATATACTGTTCATGAGGACAGTTCAATTTAGTGTATGGCTTCCAGGTTGAGGCCCAGTTTTATGCCTTCTGTTGTTGGTTGGAAGAAAAACCCAAGGTGTGGTTTAGAGTTCGGCCTTTCATATGGAGAGCCATATAGAGCACCTGTTTGTATAGGCTGGCACCACAGAGTCTTGTTTGATGATGACAGAGCAGGCCTCTGGCATGGTCTGGCCTGAGTGGGGCTTCTTGAGGGTGATAGCCATCGTTGTTGGCTGTGAGAAGTGTGGGTGCCTGTCACCGGTCGTTAAAGGTGTCTATATATATGCCTGAAGATGTATCAGGCTATTAGCTCTGATGTAAACATCGTGCGGCGGGGCCGTGAGAGTTAGGACGGGATGGGTCAACCATCCGCCGTTCCGATTCAAGTTCAATGTGCAAATGCTGTTGGCAGTTGTCATGTGTGAGAGTTCAGCATTTGGACCGTAGTGTGTATGCTTGTGAGTTGAACACAGGTCTGGGGGTGTGTTCAGGCGGAGTGTCACACCGTGCGAGGCTGATGGCTGCTGGGTTGTCTGCTCACAGTGCAAGTACAATGTCATTCACAGTCCGGTTATTCAACATTAAGCCCTTTGAGGCCTGGGGCAGCAAGCGTTGGGGTTGCTAGCTGGTTTGAAGGCTGCAGAGTAGCGACCTTGACCCCCTCTATGTTGTTGAGTTTGGGTTCTCGCGGGTTCCAGCAGTTTCCCGCGACCTCGGTGACCTGACAGTCTGTTGGGGTTGACCTGACGGCTGTGAGCAAGTTCTCGCACTTGGGCCCAGATTTTAAAGGGGTTCAAAGTTCGAAAGAGGTTCAAACATATCCAGCGGATTTTTACCATTCAGCAGCAGGTATGTGTCCATTGGCGACGGGTACACGGGGTGCACTGCAGTCATGGGACAGTAGTTACTTGAATGAGAGCGATGTATGCGAGTTGAACCTCAGTTGGGCTGTATGATTTGCACAATCAGCCTGCCTGGTTGGCAATTAAGTGTTCGTTTTAGTCTCTGAGCTCTTGCTTTGAGTTACTCAAACAGGAAAGATGACATTATTGTGAGGTCTGCTCCCGTGCTGACGCGCGTTTTTCATCTTTCTTTCATCTCCACAGTTACAGCCAAGTAGCGCGTTGTTGCCACGCCATTTTGGTCAGGTTCCCCAAGAGTTGAAGTGCAGGGGCCTGAGCAGTTGTTTGTACGCAGGTGTGGCTGGTTGGTGGGCTGTGGCTCAGGAGGTAAACAGACAACCAGACCAGTGTTTTCTGGTGCCTGAGGTTGCAAGCATGGTGGCACTGGCTGCTTCTTGGGGGGGAAGCGTGATGCTGCAGTTAGGTACACAGTCTTTAGCTTGTGTTGGACTCGCAGTACTCTGCGGGGATGGAGCAAAAAGCAGGTGTTCAGGGGGGTAAATGGTTTTGGACCCCCTCTAGTCATAAGGAGTCTGGCTTGACTTCCTGTAGGGCCCCTTCAAGCTTTTAGCAGTTCTGCTGCTCATGACGCCACTGTGCCGTTGTTTGGTGTCAGGTTTTCACCTTTGGCTTTCTCTGGCGTGTAACTAGCTGGATGCTGGTTGCTTGAGCTCCTAGCTACTGCAGGTTGGTCATTCCTTGGTTGCTGTTAGGCTCCTTTTGGGCTGCTTGTGGTGAGTGGCTTGTCCCAGTGTGTCTCTGAGCATCCTGTCTGGTGTTGGGACATGCGCCTTCCTGGTGGTGCTGTCCTCTGCTGGCGGAGAAAGGCTTTAACTCACTGTTGGAAGTCTTGCGGCTGGGAAACAGTAGCGTGCCTTTTAAAGTCAGCTCCGGATGAGACTCTGAGACAGGGTAGCTTGTAGGTGTTTGACAGTCTTTCAAAGCAGTCTTTGTTTTGAACAGATTTTATGAGCTAAACTCTGCCGCTGTTGGGTGGTCAGGGCGTGGGGGCAGGGCATTGCCCGAGTGCGGACTCACCACAGAAAGCAGGTTTTTTTGGGAGAGAGAGGATCTGGAAGTTGAAATCCTCCTCCGTCCGTGGCTCATTTCCTGTCTTGAAGTAGGGTTGGTGTAGTCGACTGCAGTATGCTTGTGAGGTCTTGTGGCTGTTCTGAGACCCATGGCGACAATCAGTCCTTACTCTGACACGGGGTCAGGTAAAACACTCTAGTAAGAGCTCTTGCATCGGCTCGTAATCTGCTTTGATGGCACGGCGCTGTTGATTCAGGAAACTTCTTGCCTCACGGCTCGAAGTAATTCTTAGCAGATACAGTTTGTCACAGAGAGTGGCACTTGGCCTCTGTGTAAAAGTGTAAAAGTCAATGTCTTAGAATTAGGGGTGCGTGTCGTCGCCTCCAGCAGGGTTTGGGGTGAAAGTTGGCATGTCCCTGGCCAGCTGGTTCAAGTCTTTGGCTGACAGATGATGTCTGTCATGGGGGACCCCTTTGGAGGGAGTCCTGGCCCTGTGTTGCTGAAGGGCGTTGCTGGAATGCTGGATGGCGGGGCAGTATGAGTTGAATTCACCCCCCTCTGCTGGTCTATCCAGTCTTGGCTTTTGGGCTGACTGTGGCACTTCCCCTTTCAGGTAGTCACATGGGTTGTAGGAATGTGACAGTTCTGGGTGAACTCTGGTAGGTTCATGCTTAAAAGTCTCTTTGTTGGGTTCCGCGTTGGAATTTTGCTCGGGCCCTCAGCCGTTGACTTTACAGGCTTTGACCCGAGCTTCACTGTCTTTAGTTCTGCTCTTTACAACAGTGTTTCAGCTTGTAGCTTTACACTCAGTTCATCTTTGGCTTTCTCCTCTCGTCGCTCCTTGTGTGCGTTGTCCGCTTGTAGCTCCATCGGGGCGCGTGTAGTCCGTCCATTTGCTCCAGAAGTTCGGCGTCCTTTTCCCTCGTCGTCTTGCAGGCGTCCTGGGCTCGATGCTCCAGCTGGTTGAGACCCTTTCCTATGGGTCTGGCCGGTGCAAGGGTGAGGTGTGTCAGGGCCCTGGAGAGTTGAGTCTGGGCTTGGCTGTCATGGCTCCGGGCTAGGTCGTTCGCCCTCAGCGGATTAATGCAGACGTCCAGCTGTTCTCTGCTTGGCCGCTGCAGCTCCATGGCGTCGTTGGGCAGGAGGTTGTGGGTTAAGCACTTAACCAGGCCTCCAGTTGGTCCCAGTGAGCAGCGGGCTGGGCGCACTTGACATGCTGGTCTGTTGGGTGAGACAGAGATCACAAGGGAGAGAGAGAGAGAGAGACCCACATGGCCAAATTGAGTGGATGTTAGCATTGTGCTATATTATTAGTCTGACAGGGTTGTCAGCTAGGGGGTATGTGCCGGCTAGACGTTGGTCCTTCTAAGGATCCACTGGGGGCCGGACAATTCGGATGTCGAATTTGGGTGGCTAGATAACAGTTGATATCTACGTACTGGCCTCAAGGCTTTTAGTCATGCGCCAGGCTGTGCAAATTATCAATCAATTATTTAAATCACCCTGGTGGTTCTCAATAGCGTGGTCTCTGAGCAGGTCAAAGTTAATAAAAATTAATTGAGTAAATAAAAATAACAGTAACCCCAAAAAAAAACAAATATGAATAATACTAATGATAAGTTAGACAAAAAGGCACCTCGCTCGGATGAACGAGTGTACAGGGAAAGAAAAATGAAAGAAAATACTAATATAGATATCAGTAAATATGAATAAAAATAAAACTGAAAGACAGACAAGGATGAGAAACGAGGGAGAGAGAGATAGAGAGAGAGAGAGAATAGCAAAACCTATGTGCATGTCTAAAATGTTCGTTTTATAGTCCTGTAGTGGGCTAGGTTTAGACTAGGTTTTACATGCTATTTACACTTGGTGGTGAGTGAAAGGCAATCAGATGAAGGTCGCAAGAGCGTGCTATCTGGCTAGACTTTTACCAACTCCTACTGCAGTCGCTATCAGATCACTTGCCTATAATGTAACTCGGTTGTGAACTCACACAGCCTAGGCTTTTAGCACAATACGTAGCACTCAAGAAAGTCACTGACCGCCTGGCATGATTCAAAATTGGGTTTTGCCTGATGATTCCGGTGCCGCACTAGACCTGTAGAATGAGGTGGCCAATCTCACTCAGGCGGGCACGTGTGTGGAATCATGACAGGGTAATTAACCAAGATTGATCGTATGCCAGTTGACACGAATGGTGCTTCTTGGAGTACGATTGCTGATGCCACTGTGATCCACACAAGCCGGAGAGACAAAACGCCAAGGTATCTAACGCATCCTTCAGCAGGGGTCAGTTATGTCAGACAGATGAACCCAATCTTTTGATCTGCAACCTGAATAACCTGTACACTTAACCACACAAGCACAGAGGACTCGGGTCCGGATACGGGCAGTACTATGGATCTACTATTCTGGGCGGGCCAGTTGGAGTAGGAATCTTAGTATGCTGTAGTATCTGATGGATAGAGAAGGTTATCACCGTGTGATGGAGGGAGGCTAAAGGAAAATTAAATCGGCATAAAAGAATCTAAAAGAATAATCATAATAATCCCCTATAGGTAAAAGCAGTACAGGACGGCTTAGAAAAAGTAGAAAGAGTGCCTTAGTATTTAGGGGCATCTACAAACGTTAATGGGTTAGCCCAACATGTTTTGATCAGATGTGGGATCTATAGATTGATAGCTCTGAATTTAGCTTCAGACTAATACTTGCCCTAATATAGTTATACTTTCCCTATAACCTAAGAGGTGAGGGAATAAATAAGGCATGAGGAAAAGATTGATATCAAAGGGAAGAAAAATTATGCCTATTAATGATAATAATAGAGAGATTAAAGGCTATTCCCCAAATAGCAAAACCAACAAAATTAAAATTAAACATGACCTAAGTGTAGAATAGATTATTGGGAACTTGATTAAAAATCAAGTAATAACAAAATAAACTGGACAACGGTATTAAAATGAAAAAGACAGAAGGCAGAAAATTAATAAAAAAATTGAAAGTAACAAAATAATTCATAATACCAAAAGAAATAAAAACCGACCAATAATCTATACTCAGGTAACTAAACTATTCTTTGGATAAAATGATAACAGGGAAAATAAAATGCTTAATCGAAATTAAAACAAATTAACTCCAAACTGTTTGACCATTTCAGACCACTTGAGACACAATGGTGGGCGGAACTGATGTGAGGAGAGCAGAAGGAGACAGGGGGAGATGTTTCCGAGTTGCACTTCACATTCGGTTAGCCTTGTGCTAAAGTTTGTTAGTTACAAAATGTGAAGGGTTGGTTTGCTTAAGCATTAACGTTAGCTGGCGTTAGCCGCTAGCAAGTTGTTACGAGTTACGCTTCGCATCCGGTTAGCCTTGTGCTAACAGTTTGGTAATATTAAGACGCGAAGGGTTAGTTTCCTTTAAGGCTAGTCGTTAGAAGCTAGCGAGTGGTTTTGCCCTGTGATGTAAGCCGCATCACACACTCTGCCTCCTGAAAGGCGGATCTTATGCTTTGGGGTGGTGACTACGTCATTCACGCATGCGTGCGCGCGCACGAGTTACGTGTACGAGGAGTCAATGGGTGCTCGAAGAGCCGATTTATGAATGGGAGGAGTTCTCATTCATAACTTGGTATGCGGCTGACTTCACGAAGGCAAAGCGCGAACCACTAAGATTCGCACAAGCGGTCATTATATCATGTTGCCGTAACATTGATAATAATATTCGACCATTACAATTAGACAAACAAACATAAAATGCGAGACGTCTCTCGAGGCGGTGCACGTTTGTACACAGATTTGGTCCGGACGAACATAACTGAAATATGGGAATTCACATCCATATCAGATTTCGGTACCATTTAAAACACGCTTATGATTCTGAGAATTCCTTTCGTCAGAAAGCGGTTAACAGGCAAGCTTGCAGCTCCCAAATACATTAATTTAGAACCGTCCAGCAGTTCTAAAAATTAATTTCGCACGGCGGCGAAGCAAAGAGGTTAAACGTTAGGCAGCTAATCTAACGGTTTGAAACCACGGGAGAAATAGTCTAGAGTTTTTCTAGCTATAAAGGCCTTTTAAACGGACAGGTTTGGGGTTTCCAAACTGTCTTACAAGCGCTGAGAGAGGTGTCTTTTCCTCCGACAGGCACACTAATATATTTAAATGATTTGCAGAACGTGCGTCTCAGCAAAATCGATTCAAATTATATATGAACTGCAGTTTAAATTGTTACACTCTACACGGGCAGCTCTCTGCTGTGTTTAGTGAACAGAATGGCTGGAGCAGGATTTTCGTCCTCCCAGTTTTGAAGGAAAGGAAATGCTTCTCGCGGTCCTTTTTTTTCTTCTATAGCGCTTAATAAATCACAATGAATTGGAAAATGTTTGGAAAACTGCCCGCATTCTCCACCAATATATGTAACATGAAATTAGCTCATTTTATGAATATTAATAATCAACAATAACGGTTTATTCTTAATTATTAATATTCCGGCTTAAGCTTCAGTCAGTTTGGTCAAACAAACATATGATTGTAAATGATCATGCTCGCGCGACCGAGCGGATTCCCAGATTATGAATATTAATTATCAACAATAACGAATTATTATTAATCATTAATATTCCGGATCAATTTATTGTCAACTTGACCAAACGAACACAAGCAGAGCCGCCGCTCTTCCGAGCGGACACTGTAATCTATTCGTTTAGAAAAAGGGAATTTAATTGCTACTTCTTGTGAAGTAGATTAATCATTCAAAAGTTTTAAACAACTTATAATAGCTAGGCAGGGGAATCTGTATTTCAGTGACATTTTCTCGTGAGGCAAACAATACAATTCATTTGATTATAATGGAATTTATTGACTAGTCAGACGTAACGAACAAACAAACGCACAAACATACATTAAACACAAAACAAAGGTAAACCACGTGGAGATATCGGGTCTATAGAACGTGTAACAGCAAAGAGAAATAGTAAAGCTAGAAAATATAGATTTCAGATTAAAGAGTGACAAAACTTTCAGTTCCACACGCACCATTAAGGACCACCAAGGTTTTAAAAAAAAAACACCTTTTTGATAAAAGGGGCACAGCTTAATCGCATAACTAAAATCACCTGGTTTTTCATGTCTGGAGGTCTCTTTTATGCGTCTCTCTTCAGTCGTGATGAAAACTACTCTTGATGTCCTTTGATGCGTGGAGTTTGTAATGCAGTTCGGACGAACACGATCGCAAACTTTAAACTGAATTTACTTTGCCGGAAAATAAAGAAAACGTGGCGGGAAAGTCCATGCGGCTGTGAAGAGCCGTGTGGCCCTTAAAGGGACCACCGTCAATGATGTTCCTTTTTGGGAAGTTCTCTTTCTGCACAGATGTTTGGGGGAAAGTGTGCTTATACCTGCGGGTCACGTGACAACCCGTACAGCATTCTGACCAATGATTTTAGGGGAAAGTTTGCGCGCGAACCTTCCTTTGTCTCTGGGCTGCGCGTATGCAAATTTGAGCGCTCGCCTAAAGCATGCGGACAGGCATTTAATACAGGGCTTTAAAGAATAAAACAATGCGAGTTATGGTCTCGATCTATGCATCATGTGTTATAAAATGTCGAGGGCATTCTATTGACACCAGACACTCTACAAGTACATCACATAGTTCCCATATCCTTACATCCTTGATGCTTTTAAAAAGGCCTGCAAGCGTGAATGTGTATAGTCTATATCAGGTATTGTACACATTACAAAAGTTAAATGAAATTAAACAAGAGATTTGGGTTATAAATGTCTTTGTTTAATTTTGAGGAATGTCTTGTCTGTGAGCAGAATGTTGGCTAAAGAGTTTTTTTTTCTTTTCTTATCTCATCTGTCACCTTCTTTTATTGTAGGCAGAGAGTGGTTCTGTGAAGTCTCCCAGACTTGTTAACATGTCACCAAGGGATTACCAAGCCAGACTTTTCGTCACCAAGTGATTTTATTGTCCTGGCGATTCACCTAGATTGTTTTCTGGAATGTTAAATGGAATGTTTATCTCCAGAATGCAGGTTACAATATGTTACATAAATTTACTAATGTTGATCCTGGACCATCATCATTTAAATAAAGTTTAAATTCACTAATGTTGATCTTGGACCATCATCATTTAAATACAGTGTAAATTTACTAATGTTGATCCTGGACCATCATCATTTAAATACAGTGTAAATTCACTAATGTTAATCTTGGACCATCATCATTTAAATACAGTGTAAATTCACTAATGTTGATCCTGGACCATCATCATTTAAATACAGTGTAAATTCACTAATGTTGATCTTGGACCATCATCATTTAAATACAGTGTAAATTCACTAATGTTGATCCTGGACCATCATCATTTAAATAAAGTGTAAATTCACTAATGTTGATCCTGGACCATCATCATTTAAATAAAGTGTAAATTCACTAATGTTGATCCTGGACCATCATCATTTAATTAAAGTATAAATTCACTAATGTTGATCCTGGACCATCATCATTTAAATACAGTGTAAATTTACTAATGTTGATCCTGGACCATCATCATTTAAATACAGTGTAAATTTACTAATGTTGATCCTGGACCATCATCATTTAAATACAGTGTAAATTCACTAATGTTGATCCTGGACCGTCATAATTTAAAAACAGTGTAAATTTACTAATGTTGATCCTGGACCATCATCTTTTAAATACAGTGTAAATTCAGTAATGTTGATCCTGGACCATGATAATTTAAATACAGTGTAAATTTACTAATGTTGATCCTGGACCATCATAATTTAAATACAGTGTAAATTTACTAATGTTGATCCTGGACCATCATAATTTAAATACAGTGTAAATTTACTAATGTTGATCCTGGACCATCATAATTTAAATACAGTGTAAATTTACTAATGTTGATCCTGGACCATCATAATTTAAATACAGTGTAAATTTACTAATGTTGATCCTGGACCATCATCATTTAAAAACAGTGTAAATTCACTAATGTTGATCCTGGACCATCATCATTTAAATACAGTGTAAATTCACTAATGTTGATCCTGGACCATCGTCATTTAAATACAGTGTAAATTTACTAATGTTGATCCTGGACCATTATCATTTAAATTGAGTGTAAATTTCCTAATGTTGATCCTGGACCATCATCGTTTAAATACAGTGTAAATTTACTAATGTTGATCCTGGACCATCATCATTTAAATACAGTGTAAATTCACTAATGTTGATCTTGGACCATCATCATTTAAATACAGTGTAAATTTACTAATGTTGATCCTGGACCATCATCATTTAAATACAGTGTAAATTTACTAATGTTGATCCTGGACCATCATCTTTTAAATACAGTGTAAATTCAGTAATGTTGATCCTGGACCATGATAATTTAAATACAGTGTAAATTTACTAATGTTGATCCTGGACCCTCATAATTTAAATACAGTGTAAATTTACTAATGTTGATCCTGGACCATCATAATTTAAATACAGTGTAAATTTACTAATGTTGATCCTGGACCATCATCATTTAAAAACAGTGTAAATTTACTAATGTTGATCCTGGACCATGATAATTTAAATACAGTGTAAATTTACTAATGTTGATCCTGGACCATCATCATTTAAATACAGTGTAAATTTACTAATGTTGATCCTGGACCATCATCATTTAAATACAGTGTAAATTCACCAATGTTGATCCTGGACCATCATCATTTAAATATAGTGTAAATTTACTAATGTTGATACTGGACCATCATCATTTAAATACAGTGTAAATTTACTAATGTTGATCCTGGACCATCATCATTTAAATACAGTGTAAATTTACTAATGTTGATCCTAGACCATCGTCATTTAAATACAGTGTAAATTTACTAATGTTGATCCTGGACCATCATCATTTAAATAAAGTGTAAATTCACTAATGTTGATCCTGGACCATCATCATTTAAATACAGTGTAAATTCACTAATGTTGATCCTGGACCATCATCATTTAAATACAGTGTAAATTTACTAATGTTGATCCTGGACCATCATCATTTAAATAAAGTGTAAATTCACTAATGTTGATCCTGGACCATCATCATTTAAATACAGTGTAAATTCACTAATGTTGATCCTGGACCATCATCATTTAAATACAGTGTAAATTCACTAATGTTGATCCTGGACCATCATCATTTAAATACAGTGTAAATTCACTAATGTTGATCCTGGACCATCATCATTTAAATACAGTGTAAATTTACTAATGTTGATCCTGGACCATCATCATTTAAATACAGTGTAAATTCACTAATGTTGATCCTGGACTATCATCATTTAAATACAGTGTAAATTTACTAATGTTGATCCTGGACCATCATCATTTAAATACAGTGTAAATTCACTAATGTTGATACTGGACCATGATAATTTAAATACAGTGTAAATTTACTAATGTTGATCCTGGACCATCATCATTTAAATACAGTTTAAATTTACTAATAGTGTAAATTTACTAATGTTGATCCTGGACCATCATCATTTAAATACAGTGTAAATTCACTAATGTTGATCCTGGACCATCATCATTTAAATACAGTGTAAATTTACTAATGTTGATCCTGGACCATCATCATTTAAATACAGTGTAAATTCACTAATGTTGATCCTGGACCATCATCATTTAAATACAGTGTAAATTTACTAATGTTGATCCTGGACCATCATCATTTAAATACAGTGTAAATTTACTAATGTTGATTTTGGACCATCATCATTTAAATACAGTGTAAATTTACTAATGTTGATCCTGGACCATCATCATTTAAATACAGTGTAAATTCACTAATGTTGATCCTGGAACATCATCATTTAAATAAAGTGTAAATTTACTAATGTTGATCCTGGACCATCACCATTTAAATACAGTGTAAATTTACTAATGTTGATCCTGGACCATCATCATTTAAATAAAGTGTAGATTCACTAATGTTGATCCTGGACCATCATCATTTAAATAAAGTGTAAATTCACTAATGTTGATCCTGGACCATGATAATTTAAATACAGTGTAAATTCACTAATGTTGATCCTGGACCATCATAATTTAAATACAGTGTAAATTTACTAATGTTGATCCTGGACCATCATCATTTAACTACAGTGTAAATTTACTAATGTTGATCCTGGACCATCATCATTTAAATACAGTGTAAATTCACTAATGTTGATCCTGGACCATCATCATTTAAATACAGTGTAAATTTACTAATGTTGATCCTGGACCATCATCATTTAAATACATTGTAAATTCACTAATGTTGATCCTGGACCATCATCATTTAAATACAGTGTAAATTTACTAATGTTGATCCTGGACCATCATCATTTAAATAAAGTGTAAATTCACTGATGTTGATCCTGGACCATCATCATTTGAATAAAGTGTAAATTTACTAATGTTGATCCTGGACCATCATCATTTAAATACAGTGTAAATTTACTACTGTTGATCCTGGACCATCATCATTTAAATAAAGTGTAAATTTACTATTGTTGATTCTGGACCATCATCATTTAAATAAAGTGTAAATTTACTAATGTTGATCCTGGACCATCATCATTTAAATAAAGTGTAAATTCACTAATGTTGATCCTGGACCATCATCATTAAAATAAAGTGTAAATTCACTAATGTTGATACTGGACCATCATCATTTAAATTCACTAATGTTGATCCTGGACCATCATCATTTAAATACAGTGTAAATTCACTAATGTTGATCCTGGACCATCATCATTTAAATACAGTGTAAATTTACTAATGTTGATCCTGGACCATCATAATTTAAATACAGTGTAAATTCACTAATGTTGATCCTGGACCATCATCATTTAAATAAAGTGTAAATTCACTAATGTTGATCCTGGACCATCGTCATTTAAATAAAGTGTAAATTCACTAATGTTGATCCTGGACCATCATCATTTAAATACAGTGTAAATTCACTAATGTTGATCCTGGATCATCATCATTTAAATAAAGTGTAAATTCACTAATGTTGATCCTGGACCATCATCATTTAAATAAAGTGTAAATTTACTAATGTTGATCCTGGACCATCATCATTTAAATACAGTGTAAATTCACTAATGTTGATCCTGTACCATCATCATTTAAATAAAGTGTAAATTTACTAATGTTGATCCTGGACCATCATCATTTAAATACAGTGTAAGTTTACTAATGTTGATCCTGGACCATGATAATTTAAATAAAGTGTAAATTCACTAATGTTGATCCTGGACCATCATCATTTAAATACAGTGTAAATTTACTAATGTTGATCCTGGACCATTGTCATTTAAATACAGTGTAAATTTACTAATGTTGATCCTGGACCATCATCATTTAAATACAGTGTAAATTTACTAATGTTGATCCTGGACCATCATCATTTAAATACAGTGTAAATTCACTAATGTTGATCCTGGACCATCATCGTTTAAATACAGTGTAAATTCACTAATGTTGATCCTGGACCATCATCATTTAAATACAGTGTAAATTCACTAATGTTGATCCTGGACCATCATCATTTAAATACAGTGTAAATTTACTAATGTTGATCCTGGACCATCATCATTTAAATACAGTGTAAATTCACTAATGTTGATCCTGGACCATCATCATTTAAATACAGTGTAAATTTACTAATGTTGATCCTGGACCATCATCATTTAAATAAAGTGTAAATTTACTAATGTTGATCCTGGACCGTCATCTTTTAAATACAGTGTAAATTTACTAATGTTGATCCTGGACCATCATCATTTAAATACAGTGTTAATTTACTAATGTTGATCCTGGACCATTATCATTTAAATACAGTGTAAATTTACTAATGTTGATCCTGGACCATCATCATTTAAATACAGTGTAAATTCACTAATGTTGATCCTGGACCATCATCATTTAAATAAAATGTAAATTCACTGATGTTGATCCTGGACCATCATCATTTAAATAAAGTGTAAATTCACTAATGTTGATCCTGGACCATCATCATTTAAATAAAGTTTAAATTCACTAATGTTGATCCTGGACCATCATCATTTAAATAAAGTGTAAATTTACTAATGTTGATCCTGGACCATCATCATTTAAATACAGTGTAAATTCACTAATGTTGATTCTGGACCATCATCATTTAAATACAGTGTAAATTCACTAATGTTGATTCTGGACCATCATCATTTAAATACAGTGTAAATTCACTAATGTTGATCCTGGACCATCATCATTTAAATACAGTGTAAATTTACTAATGTTGATCCTGGACCATCATCATTTAAATACATTGTAAATTTACTAATGTTGATCCTGGACCATCATAATTTAAATACAGTGTAAATGTACTAATGTTGATCCTGGACCATCATCATTTAAATAAAGTGTAAATTTACTAATGTTGGTCCTGGACCATCATCATTTAAATAAAGTGTAAATTCACTAATGTTGATCCTGGACCATCATCATTTAAATAAAGTGTAAATTTACTAATGTTGATCCTGGACCATCATCATTTAAATACAGTGTAAATTTACTAATGTTGATCCTTGACCATCATCATTTAAATACAGTGTATATTTACTAATCTTGATCCTGGACCATCATAATTTAAATGCAGTGTAAATTCACTAATGTTGATCCTGGATCATCATAATTTAAATACAGTGTAAATTTACTAATGTTGATCCTGGACCATGATAATTTAAATACAGTGTAAATTTACTAATGTTGATCCTGGACCATTATCATTTAAATACAGTGTAAATTTACTAATGTTGATCCTGGACCATCATCATTTAAATAAAGTGTAAATTCACTAATGTTGATCCTGGACCATCATCATTTAAATAAAGTATAAATTCACTAATGTTGATCCTGGACCATCATCATTTAAATAGGTGTAAATTTACTAATGTTGATCCTGGACCATCATCATTTAAATACATTGTAAATTTACTAATGTTGATCCTGGACCATCATCATTTAAATAAAGTGTAAATTTACTAATGTTGATCCTGGACCATCATCATTTAAGTACAGTGTAAATTTACTAATGTTGATCCTGGACCATCATCATTTAAATACAGTGTAAATTTACTAATGTGGATCCTGGACCATTATCATTTAAATAAAGTGTAAATTCACTAATGTTGATCCTGGACCATCATCATTTAAATAAAGTGTACATTTACTAATGTTGATCCTGGACCATCATCATTTAAATACAGTGTAAATTTACTAATGTTGATCCTGGACCATCATCATTTAAATAAAGTGTAAATTCACTAATGTTGATCCTGGACCGTCATCATTTAAATACAGTGTAAATTTACTAATGTTGATCCTGGACCATCATCATTTAAATACATTGTAAATTTACTAATGTTGATCCTGGACCATGATAATTTAAATAAAGTGTAAATTTACTAATGTTGATCCTGGACCATCATCATTTAAATACAGTGTAAATTTACTAATGTTGATCCTGGACCATCATCATTTAAATACAGTGTAATTTTACTAATGTTGATCCTTGACCATCATCATTTAAATACAGTGTAAATTTACTAATGTTGATCCTTGACCATCATCATTTAAATAAAGTGTAAATTCACTAATGTTGATCCTGGACCATCATCATTTAAATAAAGTGTAAATTAACTAATGTTGATCCTGGACCATCATCATTTAAATAAAGTGTAAATTTACTAATGTTGATCCTGGACCATCATCATTTAAATACAGTGTAAATTCACTAATGTTGATTCTGGACCATTATCATTTAATTAAAGTGTAAATTTACTAATGTTGATCCTGGACCATCATCATTTAAATTAAGTGTAAATTCACTAATGTTGATCCTGGACCATCATCATTTAAATAGGTGTAAATTTACTAATGTTGATCCTGGACCATCATCATTTAAATACAGTGTAAATTTACTAATGTTGATCCTGGACCATCATCATTTAAATACAGTGTAAATTTACTAATGTTGATCCTGGACCATCATCATTTAAATACACTGTAAATTTACTAATGTTGATCCTGGACCATCATCATTTAAATACAGTGTAAATTTACTAATGTTGATCCTGGACCATCATCATTTAAATACATTGTAAATTTACTAATGTTGATCCTGGACCATCATCATTTAAATACAGTGTAAATTCACTAATGTTGATCCTGGACCATCATCTTTTAAATACATTGTAAATTCACTAATGTTGATCCTGGACCATCATTATTTAAATAAAGTGTAAATTTACTAATGTTGATCCTGGACCATCATCATTTAAATAAAGTGTAAATTCACTATTGTTGATCCTGGACCATCATCATTTAAATAGGTGTAAATTTACTAATGTTGATCCTGGACCATGATATTTTAAATACAGTGTAAATTCACTAATGTTGATCCTGGACCATCATCATTTAAATACAGTGTAAATTTACTAATGTTGATCCTGGACCATCATCATTTAAATACAGTTTAAATTTACTAATGTTGATCCTGGACCATCATCATTTAAATAAAGTGTAAATTTACTAATGTTGATCCTCATCATTTAAATACAGTGTAAATTTACTAATGTTGATCCTGGACCATCATCATTTAAATACAGTGTAAATTTACTAATGTTGATCCTGGACCATCATCATTTAAATACAGTGTAAATTCACTAATGTTGATCCTGGACCATCATCATTCAAATATAGTGTAAATTTACTAATGTTGATCCTGGACCATCATCCTTTAAATAAAGTGTAAATTTACTAATGTTGATCCTGGACCATCATCCTTTAAATAAAGTGTAAATTTACTAATGTTGATCCTGGACCATCATCATTTAAATACAGTGTAAATTTACTAATGTTGATCCTGGACCATCATCATTTAAATAAAGTGTAAATTCACTAATGTTGATACTGGACCATCATCATTTAAATAAAGTGTAAATTTACTATTGTTGATACTGGACCATCATCATTTAAATAAAGTGTAAATTTACTATTGTTGATCCAGGACCATCATCATTTAAATAAAGTGTAAATTTACTAATGTTGATCCTGGACCAACATCATTTAAATACGGTGTAAATTCACTAATGTTGATCCTGGACCATCATCATTTAAATACAGTTTAAATTTACTAATGTTGATCCTGGACCATCATCATTTAAATAAAGTGTAAATTTACTAATGTTGATCCTCATCATTTAAATACAGTGTAAATTTACTAATGTTGATCCTGGACCATCATCATTTAAATACAGTGTAAATTTACTAATGTTGATCCTGGACCATCATCATTTAAATACAGTGTAAATTCACTAATGTTGATCCTGGAGCATCATCATTCAAATACAGTGTAAATTTACTAATGTTGATCCTGGACCATCATCCTTTAAATAAAGTGTAAATTTACTAATGTTGATCCTGGACCATCATCCTTTAAATAAAGTGTAAATTTACTAATGTTGATCCTGGACCATCATAATTTAAATACAGTGTAAATTTACTAATGTTGATCCTGGACCATCATCATTTAAATACAGTGTAAATTTACTAATGTTGATTCTGGACCATCATAATTTAAATAAAGTGTAAATTCACTGATGTTGATCCTGGACCATCATCATTTAAATACAGTGTAAATTTACTAATGTTGATCCTGGACCATCATCATTTAAATAAAGTGTAAATTCACTAATGTTGATACTGGACCATCATCATTTAAATAAAGTGTAAATTTACTATTGTTGATACTGGACCATCATCATTTAAATAAAGTGTAAATTTACTATTGTTGATCCAGGACCATCATCATTTAAATAAAGTGTAAATTTACTAATGTTGATCCTGGACCAACATCATTTAAATACGGTGTAAATTCACTAATGTTGATCCTGGACCATCATCATTTAAATAAAGTGTAAATTTACTAATGTTGATCCTGGACCATGATAATTTAAATAAAGTGTAAATTCACTAATGTTGATCCTGGACCATCATCATTTAAATACAGTGTAAATTTACTAATGTTGATCCTGGACCATCATCATTTAAATACAGTGTAAATTCACTAATGTTGATCCTGGACCATCATCATTTAAATAGGTGTAAATTTACTAATGTTGATCCTGGACCATCATCATTTAAATACATTGTAAATTCACTAATGTTGATCCTGGACCATCATTATTTAAATAAAGTGTAATTTCACTAATGTTGATCCTGGACCATCATCATTTAAATACAGTGTAAATTCACTAATGTTGATCCTGGACCATCATCATTTAAATACAGTGTAAATTCACTAATGTTGATCCTGGACCATGATCATTTAAATACAGTGTAAATCTACTAATGTTGATCCTGGACCATCATAATTTAAATACGGTGTAAATTCACTAATGTTGATCCTGGACCATCATAATTTAAATACAGTGTAAATTCACTAATGTTGATCCTGGACCATCATAATTTAAAAACAGTGTAAATTTACTAATGTTGATCCTGGACCATCATCATTTAAATAAAGTGTAAATTCACTAATGTTGATCCTGGACCATCATTATTTAAATAAAGTGTAATTTCACTAATGTTGATCCTGGACCATCATCATTTAAATACAGTGTAAATTCACTAATGTTGATCCTGGACCATCATCATTTAAATACAGTGTAAATTCACTAATGTTGATCCTGGACCATGATCATTTAAATACAGTGTAAATTCACTAATGTTGATCCTGGACCATCATCATTTAAATACAGTGTAAATTTACTAATGTTGATCCTGGACCATCATAATTTAAATACGGTGTAAATTTACTAATGTTGATCCTGGACCATCATAATTTAAATACAGTGTAAATTCACTAATGTTGATCCTGGACCATCATAATTTAAATACAGTGTAAATTTACTAATGTTGATCCTGGACCATCATCATTTAAATAAAGTGTAAATTCACTAATGTTGATCCTGGACCATCATCATTTAAATAAAGTGTAAATTCACTAATGTTGATCCTGGACCATCATCATTTAAATAGGTGTAAATTTACTAATGTTGATCCTGGACCATCATCATTTAAATACAGTGTAAATTTACTAATGTTGATCCTGGACCATCATCATTTAAATACAGTGTAAATTTACTAATGTTGATTCTGGACCATCATATTTAAATACAGTGTAAATTTACTAATGTTGATCCTGGACCATTATCATTTAAATACATTGTAAATTTACTAATGTTGATCCTGGACCATCATAATTTAAATACAGCGTAAATTTACTAATGTTGATCCTGGACCATCATCATTTAAATAAAGTGTAAATTTACTAATGTTGATCCTGGACCATCATCATTTAAATACAGTGTAAATTTACTAATGTTGATCCTGGACCATCATAATTTAAATACAGTGTAAATTCACTAATGTTGATCCTGGACCATCATCTTTTAAATACAGTGTAAATTTACTAATGTTGATCCTGGACCATCATCATTTAAATACATTGTAAATTTACTAATGTTGATCCTGGACCATGATATTTTAAATACAGTGTAAATTCACTAATGTTGATCCTGGACCATCATCATTTAAATAAAGTGTAAATTTACTAATGTTGATCCTGGACCATCATCATTTAAATACAGTGTAAATTTACTAATGTTGATCCTGGACCATCACCATTTAAATAAAGTGTAAATTCACTAATGTTGATCCTGGACCATCATCATTTAAATACAGTGTAAATTCACTAATGTTGATTCTGGACCATTATCATTTAATTAAAGTGTAAATTCACTAATGTTGATCCTGGACCATCATCATTTAAATACAGTGTAAATTCACTAATGTTGATTCTGGACCATTATCATTTAAATACAGTGTAAATTTACTAATGTTGATCCTGGACCATCATCATTTAAATTAAGTGTAAATTCACTAATGTTCATCCTGGACCATCATCATTTAAATAAAGTGTAAATTCACTAATGTTGATCCTGGACCATCATCATTTAAATACAGTGTAAATTTACTAATGTTGATCCTGGACCATCATCATTTAAATAAAGTGTAAATTCACTAATGTTGATCCTGGACCATCATCATTAAAATAAAGTGTAAATTCACTAATGTTGATACTGGACCATCATCATTTAAATACATTGTAAATTTACTAATGTTGATCCTGGACCATCATCATTTAAATAAAGTGTAAATTCACAAATGTTGATCCTGGACCATCATCATTTAAATAAAGTGTAAATTCACTAATGTTGATCCTGGACCATGATAATTTAAATACAGTGTAAATTTACTAATGTTGTTCCTGGACCATCATCATTTAAATACAGTGTAAATTTACTAATGTTGATTCTGGACCATGATCATTTAAATACAGTGTAAATCTACTAATGTTGATCCTGGACCATCATAATTTAAATACAGTGTAAATTCACTAATGTTGATCCTGGACCATCATCATTTAAATACAGTGTAAATTTACTAATGTTGATCCTGGACCATCATCATTTAAATACAGTGTAAATTTACTAATGTTGATCCTGGACCATCATCATTTAAATACAGTGTAAATTCACTAATGTTGATCCTGGACCATCATCATTTAAATACAGTGTAAATTTACTAATGTTGATCCTGGACCATCATCATTAAAATAAAGTGTAAATTCACTAATGTTGATCCAGGACCATCATCATTTAAATAAAGTGTAAATTTACTAATGTTGATCCTGGACCATCATCATTTAAATACAGTGTAAATTCACTAATGTTGATCCTGGACCATCATCATTTAAATACAGTGTAAATTCACTAATGTTGATCCTGGACCATCATCATTTAAATAAAGTGTAAATTCACTAATGTTGATCCTGGACCATCATCATTTAATTACAGTGTAAATTCACTAATGTTGATCCTGGACCATCATCATTTAAATACAGTGTAAATTCACTAATGTTGATCCTGGACCATCATCATTTAAATAAAGTGTAAATTCACTAATGTTGATCCTGGACCATCATCATTTAAATACAGTGTAAATTCACTAATGTTGATCCTGGACCATCATCATTTAAATAAAGTGTAAATTCACTAATGTTGATCCTGGACCATCATCATTTAAATACAGTGTAAATTCACTAATGTTGATCCTGGACCATCATCATTTAAATACAGTGTAAATTCACTAATGTTGATCCTGGACCATCATCATTTAAATACAGTGTAAGTTTACTAATGTTGATCCTGGACCATGATAATTTAAATAAAGTGTAAATTCACTAATGTTGATCCTGGACCATCATCATTTAAATACAGTGTAAATTTACTAATGTTGATCCTGGACCATTATAATTTAAATACATTGTAAATTCACTAATGTTGATCCTGGACCATCATTATTTAAATAAAGTGTAATTTCACTAATGTTGATCCTGGACCATCATCATTTAAATACAGTGTAAATTCACTAATGTTGATCCTGGACCATCATCATTTAAATAGGTGTAAATTTACTAATGTTGATCCTGGACCATCATCATTTAAATACATTGTAAATTCACTAATGTTGATCCTGGACCATCATTATTTAAATAAAGTGTAATTTCACTAATGTTGATCCTGGACCATCATCATTTAAATACAGTGTAAATTCACTAATGTTGATCCTGGACCATCATTATTTAAATAAAGTTTAAATTTACTAATGTTGATCCTGGACCATCATCATTTAAATTAAGTGTAAATTCACTAATGTTGATCCTGGACCATCATCATTTAAATAGGTGTAAATTTACTAATGTTGATCCTGGACCATCATCATTTAAATACAGTGTAAATTTACTAATGTTGATCCTGGACCATCATCATTTAAATACAGTGTAAATTTACTAATGTTGATCCTGGACCATCATCATTTAAATACACTGTAAATTTACTAATGTTGATCCTGGACCATCATCATTTAAATACAGTGTAAATTTACTAATGTTGATCCTGGACCATCATCATTTAAATACATTGTAAATTTACTAATGTTGATCCTGGACCATCATCATTTAAATACAGTGTAAATTCACTAATGTTGATCCTGGACCATCATCTTTTAAATACATTGTAAATTCACTAATGTTGATCCTGGACCATCATTATTTAAATAAAGTGTAAATTTACTAATGTTGATCCTGGACCATCATCATTTAAATAAAGTGTAAATTCACTATTGTTGATCCTGGACCATCATCATTTAAATAGGTGTAAATTTACTAATGTTGATCCTGGACCATGATATTTTAAATACAGTGTAAATTCACTAATGTTGATCCTGGACCATCATCATTTAAATACAGTGTAAATTTACTAATGTTGATCCTGGACCATCATCATTTAAATACAGTTTAAATTTACTAATGTTGATCCTGGACCATCATCATTTAAATAAAGTGTAAATTTACTAATGTTGATCCTCATCATTTAAATACAGTGTAAATTTACTAATGTTGATCCTGGACCATCATCATTTAAATACAGTGTAAATTTACTAATGTTGATCCTGGACCATCATCATTTAAATACAGTGTAAATTCACTAATGTTGATCCTGGACCATCATCATTCAAATATAGTGTAAATTTACTAATGTTGATCCTGGACCATCATCCTTTAAATAAAGTGTAAATTTACTAATGTTGATCCTGGACCATCATCCTTTAAATAAAGTGTAAATTTACTAATGTTGATCCTGGACCATCATCATTTAAATACAGTGTAAATTTACTAATGTTGATCCTGGACCATCATCATTTAAATAAAGTGTAAATTCACTAATGTTGATACTGGACCATCATCATTTAAATAAAGTGTAAATTTACTATTGTTGATACTGGACCATCATCATTTAAATAAAGTGTAAATTTACTATTGTTGATCCAGGACCATCATCATTTAAATAAAGTGTAAATTTACTAATGTTGATCCTGGACCAACATCATTTAAATACGGTGTAAATTCACTAATGTTGATCCTGGACCATCATCATTTAAATACAGTTTAAATTTACTAATGTTGATCCTGGACCATCATCATTTAAATAAAGTGTAAATTTACTAATGTTGATCCTCATCATTTAAATACAGTGTAAATTTACTAATGTTGATCCTGGACCATCATCATTTAAATACAGTGTAAATTTACTAATGTTGATCCTGGACCATCATCATTTAAATACAGTGTAAATTCACTAATGTTGATCCTGGACCATCATCATTCAAATACAGTGTAAATTTACTAATGTTGATCCTGGACCATCATCCTTTAAATAAAGTGTAAATTTACTAATGTTGATCCTGGACCATCATCCTTTAAATAAAGTGTAAATTTACTAATGTTGATCCTGGACCATCATAATTTAAATACAGTGTAAATTTACTAATGTTGATCCTGGACCATCATCATTTAAATACAGTGTAAATTTACTAATGTTGATTCTGGACCATCATAATTTAAATAAAGTGTAAATTCACTGATGTTGATCCTGGACCATCATCATTTAAATACAGTGTAAATTTACTAATGTTGATCCTGGACCATCATCATTTAAATAAAGTGTAAATTCACTAATGTTGATACTGGACCATCATCATTTAAATAAAGTGTAAATTTACTATTGTTGATACTGGACCATCATCATTTAAATAAAGTGTAAATTTACTATTGTTGATCCAGGACCATCATCATTTAAATAAAGTGTAAATTTACTAATGTTGATCCTGGACCAACATCATTTAAATACGGTGTAAATTCACTAATGTTGATCCTGGACCATCATCATTTAAATAAAGTGTAAATTTACTAATGTTGATCCTGGACCATGATAATTTAAATAAAGTGTAAATTCACTAATGTTGATCCTGGACCATCATCATTTAAATACAGTGTAAATTTACTAATGTTGATCCTGGACCATCATCATTTAAATACAGTGTAAATTCACTAATGTTGATCCTGGACCATCATCATTTAAATAGGTGTAAATTTACTAATGTTGATCCTGGACCATCATCATTTAAATACATTGTAAATTCACTAATGTTGATCCTGGACCATCATTATTTAAATAAAGTGTAATTTCACTAATGTTGATCCTGGACCATCATCATTTAAATACAGTGTAAATTCACTAATGTTGATCCTGGACCATCATCATTTAAATACAGTGTAAATTCACTAATGTTGATCCTGGACCATGATCATTTAAATACAGTGTAAATCTACTAATGTTGATCCTGGACCATCATAATTTAAATACGGTGTAAATTCACTAATGTTGATCCTGGACCATCATAATTTAAATACAGTGTAAATTCACTAATGTTGATCCTGGACCATCATAATTTAAAAACAGTGTAAATTTACTAATGTTGATCCTGGACCATCATCATTTAAATAAAGTGTAAATTCACTAATGTTGATCCTGGACCATCATTATTTAAATAAAGTGTAATTTCACTAATGTTGATCCTGGACCATCATCATTTAAATACAGTGTAAATTCACTAATGTTGATCCTGGACCATCATCATTTAAATACAGTGTAAATTCACTAATGTTGATCCTGGACCATGATCATTTAAATACAGTGTAAATTCACTAATGTTGATCCTGGACCATCATCATTTAAATACAGTGTAAATTTACTAATGTTGATCCTGGACCATCATAATTTAAATACGGTGTAAATTTACTAATGTTGATCCTGGACCATCATAATTTAAATACAGTGTAAATTCACTAATGTTGATCCTGGACCATCATAATTTAAATACAGTGTAAATTTACTAATGTTGATCCTGGACCATCATCATTTAAATAAAGTGTAAATTCACTAATGTTGATCCTGGACCATCATCATTTAAATAAAGTGTAAATTCACTAATGTTGATCCTGGACCATCATCATTTAAATAGGTGTAAATTTACTAATGTTGATCCTGGACCATCATCATTTAAATACAGTGTAAATTTACTAATGTTGATCCTGGACCATCATCATTTAAATACAGTGTAAATTTACTAATGTTGATTCTGGACCATCATATTTAAATACAGTGTAAATTTACTAATGTTGATCCTGGACCATTATCATTTAAATACATTGTAAATTTACTAATGTTGATCCTGGACCATCATAATTTAAATACAGCGTAAATTTACTAATGTTGATCCTGGACCATCATCATTTAAATAAAGTGTAAATTTACTAATGTTGATCCTGGACCATCATCATTTAAATACAGTGTAAATTTACTAATGTTGATCCTGGACCATCATAATTTAAATACAGTGTAAATTCACTAATGTTGATCCTGGACCATCATCTTTTAAATACAGTGTAAATTTACTAATGTTGATCCTGGACCATCATCATTTAAATACATTGTAAATTTACTAATGTTGATCCTGGACCATGATATTTTAAATACAGTGTAAATTCACTAATGTTGATCCTGGACCATCATCATTTAAATAAAGTGTAAATTTACTAATGTTGATCCTGGACCATCATCATTTAAATACAGTGTAAATTTACTAATGTTGATCCTGGACCATCACCATTTAAATAAAGTGTAAATTCACTAATGTTGATCCTGGACCATCATCATTTAAATACAGTGTAAATTCACTAATGTTGATTCTGGACCATTATCATTTAATTAAAGTGTAAATTCACTAATGTTGATCCTGGACCATCATCATTTAAATACAGTGTAAATTCACTAATGTTGATTCTGGACCATTATCATTTAAATACAGTGTAAATTTACTAATGTTGATCCTGGACCATCATCATTTAAATTAAGTGTAAATTCACTAATGTTCATCCTGGACCATCATCATTTAAATAAAGTGTAAATTCACTAATGTTGATCCTGGACCATCATCATTTAAATACAGTGTAAATTTACTAATGTTGATCCTGGACCATCATCATTTAAATAAAGTGTAAATTCACTAATGTTGATCCTGGACCATCATCATTAAAATAAAGTGTAAATTCACTAATGTTGATACTGGACCATCATCATTTAAATACATTGTAAATTTACTAATGTTGATCCTGGACCATCATCATTTAAATAAAGTGTAAATTCACAAATGTTGATCCTGGACCATCATCATTTAAATAAAGTGTAAATTCACTAATGTTGATCCTGGACCATGATAATTTAAATACAGTGTAAATTTACTAATGTTGTTCCTGGACCATCATCATTTAAATACAGTGTAAATTTACTAATGTTGATTCTGGACCATGATCATTTAAATACAGTGTAAATCTACTAATGTTGATCCTGGACCATCATAATTTAAATACAGTGTAAATTCACTAATGTTGATCCTGGACCATCATCATTTAAATACAGTGTAAATTTACTAATGTTGATCCTGGACCATCATCATTTAAATACAGTGTAAATTTACTAATGTTGATCCTGGACCATCATCATTTAAATACAGTGTAAATTCACTAATGTTGATCCTGGACCATCATCATTTAAATACAGTGTAAATTTACTAATGTTGATCCTGGACCATCATCATTAAAATAAAGTGTAAATTCACTAATGTTGATCCAGGACCATCATCATTTAAATAAAGTGTAAATTTACTAATGTTGATCCTGGACCATCATCATTTAAATACAGTGTAAATTCACTAATGTTGATCCTGGACCATCATCATTTAAATACAGTGTAAATTCACTAATGTTGATCCTGGACCATCATCATTTAAATAAAGTGTAAATTCACTAATGTTGATCCTGGACCATCATCATTTAATTACAGTGTAAATTCACTAATGTTGATCCTGGACCATCATCATTTAAATACAGTGTAAATTCACTAATGTTGATCCTGGACCATCATCATTTAAATAAAGTGTAAATTCACTAATGTTGATCCTGGACCATCATCATTTAAATACAGTGTAAATTCACTAATGTTGATCCTGGACCATCATCATTTAAATAAAGTGTAAATTCACTAATGTTGATCCTGGACCATCATCATTTAAATACAGTGTAAATTCACTAATGTTGATCCTGGACCATCATCATTTAAATACAGTGTAAATTGACTAATGTTGATCCTGGACCATCATCATTTAAATACAGTGTAAGTTTACTAATGTTGATCCTGGACCATGATAATTTAAATAAAGTGTAAATTCACTAATGTTGATCCTGGACCATCATCATTTAAATACAGTGTAAATTTACTAATGTTGATCCTGGACCATTATAATTTAAATACATTGTAAATTCACTAATGTTGATCCTGGACCATCATTATTTAAATAAAGTGTAATTTCACTAATGTTGATCCTGGACCATCATCATTTAAATACAGTGTAAATTCACTAATGTTGATCCTGGACCATCATCATTTAAATAGGTGTAAATTTACTAATGTTGATCCTGGACCATCATCATTTAAATACATTGTAAATTCACTAATGTTGATCCTGGACCATCATTATTTAAATAAAGTGTAATTTCACTAATGTTGATCCTGGACCATCATCATTTAAATACAGTGTAAATTCACTAATGTTGATCCTGGACCATCATCATTTAAATACAGTGTAAATTCACTAATGTTGATCCTGGACCATGATCATTTAAATACAGTGTAAATTCACTAATGTTGATCCTGGACCATGATCATTTAAATACAGTGTAAATCTACTAATGTTGATCCTGGACAATCATCATTTAAATAAAGTGTAAATTTACTAATGTTGATCCTGGACCATGATAATTTAAATACAGTGTAAATTTACTAATGTTGATCCTGGACCATCATCATTTAAATACAGTGTAAATTTACTAATGTTGATCCTGGACCATCATCATTTAAATATAGTGTAAATTTACTAATGTTGATCCTGGACCATCATAATTTAAATACAGTGTAAATTCACTAATGTTGATCCTGGACCATCATCATTTAAATACAGTGTAAATTCACTAATGTTGATCCTGGACCATCATCATTTAAATATAGTGTAAATTTACTAATGTTGATCCTGGACCATCATAATTTAAATACAGTGTAAATTCACTAATGTTGATCCTGGACCATCATCATTTAAATACAGTGTAAATTTACTAATATTGATCCTGGACCATCATCATTTAAATAAAGTGTAAATTCACTAATGTTGATCCTGGACCATCATCATTTAAATACAGTGTAAAATTACTAATGTTGATCCTGGACCATCATCATTTAAATACAGTGTAAATTCACTAATGTTGATCCTGGACCATCATCATTTAAATAAAGTGTAAATTTACTAATGTTGATCCTGGACCATCATCATTTAAATACAGTGTAAGTTTACTAATGTTGATCCTGGACCATGATAATTTAAATAAAGTGTAAATTTACTAATGTTGATCCTGGACCATCATAATTTAAATACAGTGTAAATTTACTAATGTTGATCCTGGACCATCATCATTTAAATAAAGTGTAAATTCACTAATGTTGATCCTGGACCATCATCATTTAAATAAAGTGTAAATTCACTAATGTTGATCCTGGACCATCATCATTTAAATAAAGTGTAAATTCACTAATGTTGATCCTGGACCATCATCATTTAAATAGGTGTAAATTTACTAATGTTGATCCTGGACCATCATCATTTAAATACAGTGTAAATTTACTAATGTTGATCCTGGACCATCATCATTTAAATACAGTGTAAATTTACTAATGTTGATTCTGGACCATCATATTTAAATACAGTGTAAATTTACTAATGTTGATCCTGGACCATTATCATTTAAATACATTGTAAATTTACTAATGTTGATCCTGGACCATCATAATTTAAATACAGCGTAAATTTACTATTGTTGATCCTGGACCATCATCATTTAAATAAAGTGTAAATTTACTAATGTTGATCCTGGACCATCATCATTTAAATACAGTGTAAATTTACTAATGTTGATCCTGGACCATCATAATTTAAATACAGTGTAAATTCACTAATGTTGATCCTGGACCATCATCTTTTAAATACAGTGTAAATTTACTAATGTTGATCCTGGACCATCATCATTTAAATACATTGTAAATTTACTAATGTTGATCCTGGACCATGATATTTTAAATACAGTGTAAATTCACTAATGTTGATCCTGGACCATCATCATTTAAATAAAGTGTAAATTTACTAATGTTGATCCTGGACCATCATCATTTAAATACAGTGTAAATTTACTAATGTTAATCCTGGACCATCATGATCCTGGACCATCACCATTTAAATAAAGTGTAAATTCACTAATGTTGATCCTGGACCATCATCATTTAAATACAGTGTAAATTCACTAATGTTGATTCTGGACCATTATCATTTAATTAAAGTGTAAATTTACTAATGTTGATCCTGGACCATCATCATTTAAATACAGTGTAAATTTACTAATGTTGATCCTGGACCATCATCATTTAAATTAAGTGTAAATTCACTAATGTTCATCCTGGACCATCATCATTTAAATAAAGTGTAAATTCACTAATGTTGATCCTGGACCATCATCATTTAAATAGGTGTAAATTTACTAATGTTGATCCTGGACCATCATCATTTAAATACAGTGTAAATTTACTAATGTTGATCCTGGACCATCATCATTTAAATACATTGTAAATTTACTAATGTTGATCCTGGACCATCATAATTTAAATACAGTGTAAATTTACTAATGTTGATCCTGGACCATCATCATTTAAATAAAGTGTAAATTCACTAATGTTGATCCTGGACCATCATCGTTTAAATTCACTAATGTTGATCCTGGACCATCATCATTTAAATATAGTGTAAATTCACTAACGTTGATCCTGGACCATCATCATTTAAATACATTGTAAATTTACTAATGTTGATCCTGGACCATCATCATTTAAATAAAGTGTAAATTCACAAATGTTGATCCTGGACCATCATCATTTAAATAAAGTGTAAATTCACTAATGTTGATCCTGGACCATGATAATTTAAATACAGTGTAAATTTACTAATGTTGTTCCTGGACCATCATCATTTAAATACAGTGTAAATTTACTAATGTTGATTCTGGACCATGATCATTTAAATACAGTGTAAATCTACTAATGTTGATCCTGGACCATCATAATTTAAATACAGTGTAAATTCACTAATGTTGATCCTGGACCATCATCATTAAAATAAAGTGTAAATTCACTAATGTTGATCCAGGACCATCATCATTTAAATAAAGTGTAAATTTACTAATGTTGATCCTGGCCCATCATCATTTAAATACAGTGTAAATTCACTAATGTTGATCCTGGACCATCATCATTTAAATACAGTGTAAATTCACTAATGTTGATCCTGGACCATCATCATTAAAATAAAGTGTAAATTCACTAATGTTGATCCAGGACCATCATCATTTAAATAAAGTGTAAATTTACTAATGTTGATCCTGGACCATCATCATTTAAATACAGTGTAAATTTACTAATGTTGATCCTGGACCATCATCATTTAAATACAGTGTAAATTTACTAATGTTGATCCTGGACCATCATCATTTAAATAAAGTGTAAATTCACTAATGTTGATCCTGGACCATCATCATTTAAATACAGTGTAAATTCACTAATGTTGATCCTGGACCATCTTCATTTAAATAAAGTGTAAATTCACTAATGTTGATCCTGGACCATCATCATTTAAATACAGTGTAAATTCACTAATGTTGATCCTGGACCATCATCATTTAAATACAGTGTAAATTCACTAATGTTGATCCTGGACCATGATAATTTAAATAAAGTGTAAATTCACTAATGTTGATCCTGGACCATCATCATTTAAATACAGTGTAAATTTACTAATGTTGATCCTGGACCATCATCATTTAAATACAGTGTAAATTTACTAATGTTGATCCTGGACCATTATAATTTAAATACAGTGTAAATTCACTAATGTTGATCCTGGACCATCATCATTTAAATAGGTGTAAATTTACTAATGTTGATCCTGGACCATCATCATTTAAATACATTGTAAATTCACTAATGTTGATCCTGGACCATCATTATTTAAATAAAGTGTAATTTCACTAATGTTGATCCTGGACCATCATCATTTAAATACAGTGTAAATTCACTAATGTTGATCCTGGACCATCATCATTTAAATAGGTGTAAATTTACTAATGTTGATCCTGGACCATCATGATTTAAATACATTGTAAATTCACTAATGTTGATCCTGGACCATCATTATTTAAATAAAGTGTAATTTCACTAATGTTGATCCTGGACCATCATCATTTAAATACAGTGTAAATTCACTAATGTTGATCCTGGACCATCATCATTTAAATACAGTGTAAATTCACTAATGTTGATCCTGGACCATGATCATTTAAATACAGTGTAAATTCACTAATGTTGATCCTGGACCATGATCATTTAAATACAGTGTAAATCTACTAATGTTGATCCTGGACAATCATCATTTAAATAAAGTGTAAATTTACTAATGTTGATCCTGGACCATCATCATTTAAATACAGTGTAAATTCACTAATGTTGATCCTGGACCATCATCATTTAAATACAGTGTAAATTTACTAATGTTGATCCTGGACCATCATAATTTAAATACAGTGTAAATTCACTAATGTTGATCCTGGACCATCATCATTTAAATACAGTGTAAATTTACTAATATTGATCCTGGACCATCATCATTTAAATAAAGTGTAAATTCACTAATGTTGATCCTGGACCATCATCATTTAAATACAGTGTAAATTCACTAATGTTGATCCTGGACCATCATCATTTAAATACAGTGTAAATTTACTAATGTTGATCCTGGACCATCATCATTTAAATACAGTGTAAATTTACTAATGTTGATCCTGGACCATCATCATTTAAATACAGTGTAAATTTACTAATGTTGATCCTGGACCATCATCATTTAAATAAAGTGTAAATTCACTAATGTTGATCCTGGACCATCATCATTTAAATAGGTGTAAATTTACTAATGTTGATCCTGGACCATCATCATTTAAATACATTGTAAATTTACTAATGTTGATCCTGGACCATCATCATTTAAATACAGTGTAAATTTACTAATGTTGATCCTGGACCATCATCATTTAAATAAAGTGTAAATTCACTAATGTTGATCCTGGACCATCATCATTTAAATACAGTGTAAATTCACTAATGTTGATCCTGGACCATCTTCATTTAAATAAAGTGTAAATTCACTAATGTTGATCCTGGACCATCATAATTTAAATACAGTGTAAATTCACTAATGTTGATCCTGGACCATCATCATTTAAATAAAGTGTAAATTTACTAATGTTGATCCTGGACCATCATCATTTAAATACATTGTAAATTTACTAATGTTGATCCTGGACCATCATAATTTAAATACAGTGTAAATTTACTAATGTTGATCCTGGACCATCATCATTTAAATAAAGTGTAAATTCACTAATGTTGATCCTGGACCATCATCATTAAAATAAAGTGTAAATTCACTAATGTTGATACTGGACCATCATCGTTTAAATTCACTAATGTTGATCCTGGACCATCATCATTTAAATATAGTGTAAATTCACTAACGTTGATCCTGGACCATCATCATTTAAATACATTGTAAATTTACTAATGTTGATCCTGGACCATCATCATTTAAATAAAGTGTAAATTCACAAATGTTGATCCTGGACCATCATCATTTAAATAAAGTGTAAATTCACTAATGTTGATCCTGGACCATGATAATTTAAATACAGTGTAAATTTACTAATGTTGTTCCTGGACCATCATCATTTAAATACAGTGTAAATTTACTAATGTTGATTCTGGACCATGATCATTTAAATACAGTGTAAATCTACTAATGTTGATCCTGGACCATCATAATTTAAATACAGTGTAAATTCACTAATGTTGATCCTGGACCATCATCATTAAAATAAAGTGTAAATTCACTAATGTTGATCCTGGACCATCATCATTTAAATACAGTGTAAATTCACTAATGTTGATCCTGGACCATCATCATTTAAATACAGTGTAAATTTACTAATGTTGATCCTGGACCATCATCATTTAAATAAAGTGTAAATTTACTAATGTTGATCCTGGACCATCATCATTTAAATACAGTGTAAATTCACTCATGTTGATCCTGGACCATCATCATTTAAATAAAGTGTAAATTCACTAATGTTGATCCTGGACCATCATCATTTAAATACAGTGTAAATTCACTAATGTTGATCCTGGACCATCATCATTTAAATAAAGTGTAAATTCACTAATGTTGATCCTGGACCATCATCATTTAAATACAGTGTAAATTCACTAATGTTGATCCTGGACCATCATCATTTAAATACAGTGTAAATTTACTAATGTTGATCCTGGACCATGATAATTTAAATAAAGTGTAAATTCACTAATGTTGATCCTGGACCATCATCATTTAAATACAGTGTAAATTTACTAATGTTGATCCTGGACCATTATAATTTAAATACAGTGTAAATTCACTAATGTTGATCCTGGACCATCATCATTTAAATAGGTGTAAATTTACTAATGTTGATCCTGGACCATCATCATTTAAATACATTGTAAATTCACTAATGTTGATCCTGGACCATCATTATTTAAATAAAGTGTAATTTCACTAATGTTGATCCTGGACCATCATCATTTAAATACAGTGTAAATTCACTAATGTTGATCCTGGACCATCATCATTTAAATACAGTGTAAATTCACTAATGTTGATCCTGGACCATGATCATTTAAATACAGTGTAAATTCACTAATGTTGATCCTGGACCATGATCATTTAAATACAGTGTAAATCTACTAATGTTGATCCTGGACAATCATCATTTAAATAAAGTGTAAATTTACTAATGTTGATCCTGGACCATGATAATTTAAATACAGTGTAAATTTACTAATGTTGATCCTGGACCATCATCATTTAAATACAGTGTAAATTTACTAATGTTGATCCTGGACCATCATCATTTAAATACAGTGTAAATTCACTAATGTTGATCCTGGACCATCATCATTTAAATACAGTGTAAATTTACTAATGTTGATCCTGGACCATCATAATTTAAATACCGTGTAAATTCACTAATGTTGATCCTGGACCATCATCATTTAAATACAGTGTAAATTTACTAATGTTGATCCTGGACCATGATAATTTAAATAAAGTGTAAATTCACTAATGTTGATCCTGGACCATCATCATTTAAATACAGTGTAAATTTACTAATGTTGATCCTGGACCATTATAATTTAAATACAGTGTAAATTCACTAATGTTGATCCTGGACCATCATCATTTAAATAGGTGTAAATTTACTAATGTTGATCCTGGACCATCATCATTTAAATACATTGTAAATTCACTAATGTTGATCCTGGACCATCATTATTTAAATAAAGTGTAATTTCACTAATGTTGATCCTGGACCATCATCATTTAAATACAGTGTAAATTCACTAATGTTGATCCTGGACCATCATCATTTAAATAGGTGTAAATTTACTAATGTTGATCCTGGACCATCATCATTTAAATACATTGTAAATTCACTAATGTTGATCCTGGACCATCATTATTTAAATAAAGTGTAATTTCACTAATGTTGATCCTGGACCATCATCATTTAAATACAGTGTAAATTCACTAATGTTGATCCTGGACCATCATCATTTAAATACAGTGTAAATTCACTAATGTTGATCCTGGACCATCATCATTTAAATACAGTGTAAATTCACTAATGTTGATCCTGGACCATGATCATTTAAATACAGTGTAAATTCACTAATGTTGATCCTGGACCATGATCATTTAAATACAGTGTAAATCTACTAATGTTGATCCTGGACAATCATCATTTAAATAAAGTGTAAATTTACTAATGTTGATCCTGGACCATGATAATTTAAATACAGTGTAAATTTACTAATGTTGATCCTGGACCATCATCATTTAAATACAGTGTAAATTTACTAATGTTGATCCTGGACCATCATCATTTAAATACAGTGTAAATTCACTAATGTTGATCCTGGACCATCATCATTTAAATACAGTGTAAATTTACTAATGTTGATCCTGGACCATCATAATTTAAATACAGTGTAAATTCACTAATGTTGATCCTGGACCATCATCATTTAAATACAGTGTAAATTTACTAATATTGATCCTGGACCATCATCATTTAAATACAGTGTAAATTCACTAATGTTGATCCAGGACCATCATCATTTAAATAAAGTGTAAATTTACTAATGTTGATCCTGGACCATCATCATTTAAATACAGTGTAAGTTTACTAATGTTGATCCTGGACCATGATAATTTAAATAAAGTGTAAATTCACTAATGTTGATCCTGGACCATCATCATTTAAATACAGTGTAAATTTACTAATGTTGATCCTGGACCATCATAATTTAAATACAGTGTAAATTTACTAATGTTGATCCTGGACCATCATCATTTAAATAAAGTGTAAATTCACTAATGTTGATCCTGGACCATCATCATTTAAATAAAGTGTACATTTACTAATGTTGATCCTGGACCATCATCATTTAAATACAGTGTAAATTTACTAATGTTGATCCTGGACCATCATCATTTAAATACAGTGTAAATTCACTAATGTTGATCCTGGACCATCATCATTTAAATAAAGTGTAAATTCACTAATGTTGATCCTGGACCATCATTATTTAAATAAAGTTTAAATTCACTAATGTTGATCCTGGACCATCATCATTTAAATACAGTGTAAATTCACTAATGTTGATCCTGGACCATCATCTTTTAAATACATTGTAAATTCACTAATGTTGATCCTGGACCATCATTATTTAAATAAAGTGTAAATTTACTAATGTTGATCCTGGACCATCATCATTTAAATAAAGTTTAAATTCACTAATGTTGATCCTGGACCATCATCATTTAAATAAAGTGTAAATTCACTATTGTTGATCCTGGACCATCATCATTTAAATAGGTGTAAATTTACTAATGTTGATCCTGGACCATCATCATTATAATAAAGTGTAAATTTTCTAATGTTGATCCTGGACCATCATCATTTAAATACAGTGTAAATTTACTAATGTTGATCCTGGACCATCATCATTTAAATAAAGTGTAAATTTACTAATGTTGATCCTGGACCATCATCATTTAAATACAGTGTACATTTACTAATGTTGATCCTGGACCATCATCATTCAAATACAGTGTAAATTTACTAATGTTGATCCTGGACCATCATCATTTAAATAAAGTGTAAATTTACTAATGTTGATCCTCATCATTTAAATACAGTGTAAATTTACTAATGTTGATCCTGGACCATCATCATTCAAATACAGTGTAAATTTACTAATGTTGATCCTGGACCATCATCCTTTAAATAAAGTGTAAATTTACTAATGTTGATCCTGGACCATGATAATTTAAATACAGTGTAAACTCACTAATGTTGATCCTAGACCATCATCATTTAAATACAGTGTAAATTTACTAATGTTGATCCTGGACCATCATCATTTAAATAAAGTGTAAATTTACTATTGTTGATCCAGGACCATCATCATTTAAATAAAGTGTAAATTTACTAATGTTGTTCCTGGACCATCATCATTTAAATACAGTGTAAATTCACTAATGTTGATCCTGGACCATCATCATTTAAATACAGTGTAAATTTACTAATGTTGATCCTGGACCATCATCATTTAAATTAAGTGTAAATTCACTAATGTTGATCCTGGACCATCATCATTTAAATAGGTGTAAATTTACTAATGTTGATCCTGGACCATCATCATTTAAATACAGTGTAAATTTACTAATGTTGATCCTGGACCATCATCATTTAAATACAGTGTAAATTTACTTATGTTGATCCTGGACCATCATCATTTAAATACAGTGTAAATTTACTAATGTTGATTCTGGACCATCATATTTAAATACAGTGTAAATTTACTAATGTTGATTCTGGACCATCATCATTTAAATACAGTGTAAATTCACTAATGTTGATCCTGGACCATCATCATTTAAATACAGTGTAAATTTACTAATGTTGATCCTGGACCATCATTATTTAAATACAGTGTAAATTTACTAATGTTGATCCTGGACCATCATCATTTAAATAAAGTGTAAATTTACTAATGTTGATCCTGGACCATCATCATTTAAATAAAGTTTAAATTCACTAATGTTGATCCTGGACCATCATCATTTAAATAAAGTGTAAATTTACTAATGTTGATCCTGGACCATCATCATTTAAATACAGTGTAAATTTACTAATGTTGATCCTGGACCATCATCATTTAAATACAGTGTAAATTTACTAATGTTGATCCTGGACCATCATCATTTAAATACAGTGTAAATTTACTAATGTTGATCCTGGACCATTATCATTTAAATAAAGTGTAAATTCACTAATGTTGATCCTGGACCATCATCATTTAAATAAAGTGTAAATTCACTAATGTTGATCCTGGACCATCATCATTTAAATAGGTGTAAATTTACTAATGTTGATCCTGGACCATCATCATTTAAATACAGTGTAAATTTACTAATGTTGATCCTGGACCATCATCATTTAAATACATTGTAAATTTACTAATGTTGATCCTGGACCATCATAATTTAAATACAGCGTAAATTTACTAATGTTGATCCTTGACCATTATCATTTAAATAAAGTGTAAATTTACTAATGTTGATCCTGGACCATCATCATTTAAATACAGTGTAAATTTACTAATGTTGATCCTGGACTATCATCATTTAAATACATTGTAAATTGACTAATGTTGATCCTGGACCATCATAATTTAAATACAGCGTAAATTTACTAATGTTGATCCTGGACCATCATCATTTAAATAAAGTGTAAATTTACTAATGTTGATCCTGGACCATCATCATTTAAATACAGTGTAAATTTACTAATGTTGATCCTGGACCATCATCATTTAAATACAGTGTAAATCTACTAATGTTGATCCTTGACCATCATCATTTAAATACAGTGTAAATTCACTAATGTTGATTCTGGACCATTATCATTTAATTAAAGTGTAAATTTACTAATGTTGATCCTGGACCATCATCATTTAAATACAGTGTAAATTTACTAATGTTGATCCTGGACCATCATCATTTAAATTAAGTGTAAATTCACTAATGTTCATCCTGGACCATCATCATTTAAATAAAGTGTAAATTCACTAATGTTGATCCTGGACCATCATCATTTAAATAGGTGTAAATTTACTAATGTTGATCCTGGACCATCATCATTTAAATACAGTGTAAATTTACTAATGTTGATCCTGGACCATCATCATTTAAATACATTGTAAATTTACTAATGTTGATCCTGGACCATTATCATTTAAATAAAGTGTAAATTCACTAATGTTGATCCTGGACCATCATCATTTAAATAAAGTGTACATTTACTAATGTTGATCCTGGACCATCATCATTTAAATACAGTGTAAATTTACTAATGTTGATCCCAGACCATCATCATTTAAATACAGTGTAAATTCACTAATGTTGATCCTGGACCATCATCATTTAAATAAAGTGTAAATTCACTAATGTTGATCCTGGACCATCATCATTTAAATAAAGTGTAAATTTACTAATGTTGATCCTGGACCATCATCATTTAAATACAGTGTAAATTTACTAATGTTGATCCTGGACCATCATAATTTAAATACAGTGTAAATTTACTAATGTTGATCCTGGACCATCATCATTTAAATACAGTGTAAATTTACTAATGTTGATCCTGGACCATCATCATTTAAATACAGTGTAAATTTACTAAAGTTGATCCTGGACCATCATCATTTAAATAAAGTTTAAATTCACTAATGTTGATCCTGGACCATCATGATTTAAATAAAGTGTAAATTCACTAATGTTGATCCTGGACCATCATCATTTAAATAGGTGTAAATTTACTGATGTTGATCCTGGACCATCATCATTTAAACACAGTGTAAATTTACTAATGTTGATCCTGGACCATCATCATTTAAATACAGTGTAAATTTACTAATGTTGATCCTGGACCATCATCATTTAAATACAGTGTAAATTTACTAATGTTGATCCTGGACCATCATCATTTAAATACATTGTAAATTTACTAATGTTGATCCTGGACCATCATCATTTAAATACAGTGTAAATTTACTAATGTTGATCCTCGACCATCATCATTTAAATACAGTGTAAATTTACTAATGTTGATCTTGGACCATCATCATTTAAATACAGTGTAAATTCACTAATGGTGATCCTGGACCATCATCATTTAAATACAGTGTAAATTCACTAATGTTGATCCTGGACCATCATCTTTTAAATACATTGTAAATTCAATAATGTTGATCCTGGGCCATCATTATTTAAATAAAGTGTAAATTCACAAATGTTGATCCTGGACCATCATCATTTAAATACAGTGTAAATTCACTAATGTTGATCCTGGACCATCATAATTTAAATAAAGTGTAAATTTACTAATGTTGATCCTGGACCATGATCATTTAAATACAGTATAAATTTACTAATGTTGATTCTGGACCATGATCATTTAAATACAGTGTAAATCTACTAATGTTGATCCTGGACAATCATCATTTAAATAAAGTGTAAATTTACTAATGTTGATCCTGGACCATCATCATTTAAATACAGTGTAAATTCACTAATGTTGATCCTGGACCATCATCATTTAAATGCAGTGTATATTTACTAATGTTGATCCTGGACCATCATCATTTAAATACAGTGTAAATTCACTAATGTTGATCCTGGACCATCATCATTTAAATACAGTGTAAATTTACTAATGTTGATCCTGGACCATGATAATTTAAATACAGTGTAAATTTACTAATGTTGATCCTGGACCATCATCATTTAAATACAGTGTAAATTCACTAATGTTGATCCTGGACCATCATCATTTAAACACAGTGTAAATTTACTAATGTTGATCCTGGACCATCATCATTTAAATAAAGTGTAAATTCACTAATGTTGATCCTGGACCATCATCATTTAAATAAAGTGTAAATTCACTAATGTTGATCCTGGACCATCATCATTTAAATAAAGTGTAAATTCACTAATGTTGATCCTGGACCATCATCATTTAAATACAGTGTAAATTCACTAATGTTGATCCTGGACCATCATTATTTAAATAAAGTGTAAATTCACTAATGTTGATCCTGGACCATCATCTTTTAAATACAGTGTAAATTCACTAATGTTGATCCTGGACCATCATTATTTAAATAAAGTGTAAATTCACTAATGTTGATCCTGGACCATCATCTTTTAAATACATTGTAAATTCACTAATGTTGATCCTGGACCATCATTATTTAAATAAAGTTTAAATTCACTAATGTTGATCCTGGACCATCACCATTTAAATAAAGTGTAAATTCACAAATGTTGATCCTGGACCATCATCATTTAAATACAGTGTAAATTCACTAATGTTGATCCTGGACCATCATAATTTAAATAAAGTGTAAATTTACTAATGTTGATCCTGGACCATGATCATTTAAATACAGTATAAATTTACTAATGTTGATTCTGGACAATCATCATTTAAAGAAAGTGTAAATTTACTAATGTTGATCCTGGACCATCATCATTTAAATACAGTGTATATTTATTAATCTTGATCCTGGACCATCATCATTTAAATACAGTGTAAATTCACTAATGTTGATCCTGGACCATCATCATTTAAATGCAGTGTATATTTACTAATGTTGATCCTGGACCATCATCATTTAAATACAGTGTAAATTCACTAATGTTGATCCTGGACCATCATCATTTAAATACAGTGTAAATTTACTAATGTTGATCCTGGACCATGATAATTTAAATACAGTGTAAATTTACTAATGTTGATCCTGGACCATCATCATTTAAATACAGTGTAAATTCACTAATGTTGATCCTGGACCATCATCATTTAAACACAGTGTAAATTTACTAATGTTGATCCTGGACCATCATCATTTAAATAAAGTGTAAATTCACTAATGTTGATCCTGGACCATCATCATTTAAATAAAGTGTAAATTCACTAATGTTGATCCTGGACCATCATCATTTAAATAAAGTGTAAATTTACTAATGTTGATCCTGGACCATCTTCATTTAAATACAGTGTAAATTTACTAATGTTGATCCTGGACCATCATCATTTAAATACAGTGTAAATTTACTAATGTTGATCCTGGACCATCATAATTTAAATACAGTGTAAATTCACTAATGTTGATCCTGGACCATCATAATTTAAATACAGTGTAAATTTACTAATGTTGATCCTGGACCATCATCATTTAAATAAAGTGTAAATTCACTAATGTTGATCCTGGACCATCATCATTTAAATAAAGTGTAAATTCACTAATGTTGATCCTGGACCATCATCATTTAAATAGGTGTAAATTTACTAATGTTGATCCTGGACCATCATCATTTAAATACAGTGTAAATTTACTAATGTTGATCCTGGACCATCATCATTTAAATACAGTGTAAATTTACTAATGTTGATCCTGGACCATCATCATTTAAATACAGTGTAAATTTACTAATGTTGATCCTGGACCATCATCATTTAAATACAGTGTAAATTTACTAATGTTGATCCTTGACCATCATCATTTAAATAAAGTGTAAATTTACTAATGTTGATCCTGGACCATCATCATTTAAATACAGTGTAAATTTACTAATGTTGATCCTGGACCATCATCATTTAAATACAGTGTAAATTTACTAATGTTGATTCTGGACCATCATATTTAAATACAGTGTAAATTTACTAATGTTGATCCTGGACCATCATCATTTAAATACATTGTAAATTTACTAATGTTGATCCTGGACCATCATAATTTAAATACAGTGTAAATTTACTAATGTTGATCCTGGACCATTATCATTTAAATAAAGTGTAAATTCACTAATGTTGATCCTGGACCATCATCATTTAAATAAAGTGTACATTTACTAATGTTGATCCTGGACCATCATCATTTAAATACAGTGTAAATTTACTAATGTTGATCCCAGACCATCATCATTTAAATACAGTGTAAATTCACTAATGTTGATCCTGGACCATCATCATTTAAATAAAGTGTAAATTCACTAATGTTGATCCTGGACCATCATCATTTAAATAAAGTGTAAATTTACTAATGTTGATCCTGGACCATCATCATTTAAATACAGTGTAAATTTACTAATGTTGATCCTGGACCATCATCTTTTAAATACAGTGTAAATTTACTAATGTTGATCCTGGACCATCATCATTTAAATACAGTGTAAATTTACTAATGTTGATCCTGGACCATCATAATTTAAATACAGTGTAAATTTACTAATGTTGATCCTGGACCATCATCATTTAAATACAGTGTAAATTTACTAATGTTGATCCTGGACCATCATCATTTAAATACAGTGTAAATTTACTAAAGTTGATCCTGGACCATCATCATTTAAATAAAGTTTAAATTCACTAATGTTGATCCTGGACCATCATGATTTAAATAAAGTGTAAATTCACTAATGTTGATCCTGGACCATCATCATTTAAATAGGTGTAAATTTACTAATGTTGATCCTGGACCATCATCATTTAAACACAGTGTAAATTTACTAATGTTGATCCTGGACCATCATCATTTAAATACAGTGTAAATTTACTAATGTTGATCCTGGACAATCATCATTTAAATACAGTGTAAATTTACTAATGTTGATCCTGGACCATCATCATTTAAATACATTGTAAATTTACTAATGTTGATCCTGGACCATCATTATTTAAATACAGTGTAAATTTACTAATGTTGATCCTGGACCATCTTTTAAATCTTTTAAATTTACTAATGTTGATCCTGGACCATCATCATTTAAATAAAGTGTAAATTTACTAATGTTGATCCTGGACCATCATCATTTAAATACAGTGTAAATTCACTAATGTTGATCCTGGACCATCATCATTTAAATACAGTGTAAATTCACTAATGGTGATCCTGGACCATCATCATTTAAATACAGTGTAAATTCACTAATGTTGATCCTGGACCATCATAATTTAAATACAGTGTAAATTTACTAATGTTAATCCTGGACCATCATCATTTAAATACAGTGTAAATTCACTAATGTTGATCCTGGACCATCATTATTTAAATAAAGTTTAAATTCACTAATGTTGATCCTGGACCATCATCATTTAAATAAAGGGTAAATTCACAAATGTTGATCCTGGACCATCATCATTTAAATACAGTGTAAATTCACTAATGTTGATCCTGGACCATCATAATTTAAATAAAGTGTAAATTTACTAATGTTGATCCTGGACCATGATCATTTAAATACAGTATAAATTTACTAATGTTGATTCTGGACCATGATCATTTAAATACAGTGTATATTTATTAATGTTGATCCTGGACCATCATCATTTAAATACAGTGTAAATTCACTAATGTTGATCCTGGACCATCATCATTTAAATGCAGTGTATATTTACTAATGTTGATCCTGGACCATCATCATTTAAAGAGCCCATATTATGGGTTTTTGAAAATTCCCCTCCATGTAGTGTGTAACACAGCTCTAAGTGAAGTGAAGTATCCAGCTAAGGCTTAAATCTGTAAGAATACAGTGTTTAAAACTGTTGATTCATCTATAAAAGAGTCGACTCATAGTGCTTCGAACGAGTCGCCTTGATACCGACTCATTAGGTGTTTCGCCATGACGTACGAACGAAACCAAGTTATTCACGTGCACGCGCAAACCCGGGAGATTTCAAACCTGAGGCCCCACCCTCTGACGCAGAAACCCAGACACACACACACCCACAAACACACACAAACATGCCGGTTGATTGAAGTCACACTGCAGATGGATATATTGAGTCTCTACCCAAAGATGAAACCTCAGCATTATAACCAAGCAGTTGGAAACTTCTGGAAGCTACATGCTACAAAGAATACTTCATCTGAGTTTGTTAAAGGAAGGATCAGTAAAGAGTAACTGATGGACGTCAGGATGGGTTTCTTCCATTTCTCAAGTGTAAGTACGTGCGGTTAAAGTTGTTGCCTCGTTTACTCTAGCTTGCAAATGTATTTAGTTGTGATTTGTTACTTGTAACCGCGTGTACTGTATCAGGTTAACTGGATATATTATCTTATCGCGTGCAAAGTCACGTTAAAAACGCGACGCGTGCTGTTTGTTTATGGAGCTCCGTGCTAGAGTTCTGCTCCCGCGATTTATTCGGAAATTTATTCCCGCGCCGCAGAAATCTGGCGCGGGGACAGCCGCGGGAATAAATTTCCGAATAAATCGCGGGAGCGGTCGGTAACGGGTTTAATTTGGGACGGGAGCGGGCTGTCTAGCAATATCACGGATATTGCTATGCGAATTAGAAAGAGAGAGTCTGCTTGGTATGAGAGAGCGTATGAGAGAGAGCGAGAGAGAGCGAACGAACGAACGAACGAGCTCTGTGTGCTTTGTGCTGTGTGTATGTGTCTATACAGACAGCTTGGCTGTCTGGACTGTATACTGGGTGATATTTGGTTGTGTTCTCCGCTCTAGCGGGACCGGGCGCGGCGGGCAGAAAACGGAGCGGGTTCTCAGGCTAAAACCTGGCGGGTGCGGGCGGAAGCGGGAGCGTTGTCATCCGGAGGTGTGTGTGTGTTTTTGTGTGTGTGTGGTATGGCGAGTACACGACTGTCTCCTTCGTTCGGTTATCCGTGGCACTATCCACTCGCCATAGTGTGGCAGCTAAAATTCACGCCTACACTATCGAGCGTGTATGAACTGTGATTACTTTTTAAATTGCTGATTAGCTATTGGCCATTTCCCTCTCTGACTGAAGGCAGTCGACCAATCGCGACAGACTGTCATTGGTCCAATCAGCGCAGATTAGCTTCGCGCTAAGGAGGGGTTTGGGAACAAATGAATCACTGGACGATTCATACAGGAGTCGCTGGGATAATTAGGTAAAAATAAATGCAGATTATAAGACCATGAAAGTGTTTTTTGACCTTGCATGCATATTAGACTGTTGTTGGAGACCCTTACAACCAAGATATGACCCTATTTCATGTATAATATGGGCTCTTTAAATACAGTGTAAATTCACTAATGTTGATCCTGGACCATCATCATTTAAATACAGTGTAAATTTACTAATGTTGATCCTGGACCATGATAATTTAAATACAGTGTAAATTTACTAATGTTGATCCTGGACCATCATCATTTAAATACAGTGTAAATTCACTAATGTTGATCCTGGACCATCATCATTTAAACACAGTGTAAATTTACTAATGTTGATCCTGGACCATCATCATTTAAATAAAGTGTAAATTCACTAATGTTGATCCTGGACCATCATCATTTAAATAAAGTGTAAATTCACTAATGTTGATCCTGGACCATCATCATTTAAATAAAGTGTAAATTTACTAATGTTGATCCTGGACCATCTTCATTTAAATACAGTGTAAATTTACTAATGTTGATCCTGGACCATCATAATTTAAATACAGTGTAAATTTACTAATGTTGATCCTGGACCATCATCATTTAAATACAGTGTAAATTTACTAATGTTGATCCTGGACCATCATCATTTAAATACAGTGTAAATTTACTAAAGTTGATCCTGGACCATCATCATTTAAATAAAGTTTAAATTCACTAATGTTGATCCTGGACCATCATGATTTAAATAAAGTGTAAATTCACTAATGTTGATCCTGGACCATCATCATTTAAATAGGTGTAAATTTACTAATGTTGATCCTGGACCATCATCATTTAAACACAGTGTAAATTTACTAATGTTGATCCTGGACCATCATCATTTAAATACAGTGTAAATTTACTAATGTTGATCCTGGACAATCATCATTTAAATACAGTGTAAATTTACTAATGTTGATCCTGGACCATCATCATTTAAATACATTGTAAATTTACTAATGTTGATCCTGGACCATCATTATTTAAATACAGTGTAAATTTACTAATGTTGATCCTGGACCATCTTTTAAATCTTTTAAATTTACTAATGTTGATCCTGGACCATCATCATTTAAATAAAGTGTAAATTTACTAATGTTGATCCTGGACCATCATCATTTAAATACAGTGTAAATTCACTAATGTTGATCCTGGACCATCATCATTTAAATACAGTGTAAATTCACTAATGTTGATCCTGGACCATCATAATTTAAATACAGTGTAAATTTACTAATGTTAATCCTGGACCATCATCATTTAAATACAGTGTAAATTCACTAATGTTGATCCTGGACCATCATTATTTAAATAAAGTTTAAATTCACTAATGTTGATCCTGGACCATCATCATTTAAATAAAGGGTAAATTCACAAATGTTGATCCTGGACCATCATCATTTAAATACAGTGTAAATTCACTAATGTTGATCCTGGACCATCATAATTTAAATAAAGTGTAAATTTACTAATGTTGATCCTGGACCATGATCATTTAAATACAGTATAAATTTACTAATGTTGATTCTGGACCATGATCATTTAAATACAGTGTATATTTATTAATGTTGATCCTGGACCATCATCATTTAAATACAGTGTAAATTCACTAATGTTGATCCTGGACCATCATCATTTAAATGCAGTGTATATTTACTAATGTTGATCCTGGACCATCATCATTTAAAGAGCCCATATTATGGGTTTTTGAAAATTCCCCTCCATGTAGTGTGTAACACAGCTCTAAGTGAAGTGAAGTATCCAGCTAAGGCTTAAATCTGTAAGAATACAGTGTTTAAAACTGTTGATTCATCTATAAAAGAGTCGACTCATAGTGCTTCGAACGAGTCGCCTTGATACCGACTCATTAGGTGTTTCGCCATGACGTACGAACGAAACCAAGTTATTCACGTGCACGCGCAAACCCGGGAGATTTCAAACCTGAGGCCCCACCCTCTGACGCAGAAACCCAGACACACACACACCCACAAACACACACAAACATGCCGGTTGATTGAAGTCACACTGCAGATGGATATATTGAGTCTCTACCCAAAGATGAAACCTCAGCATTATAACCAAGCAGTTGGAAACTTCTGGAAGCTACATGCTACAAAGAATACTTCATCTGAGTTTGTTAAAGGAAGGATCAGTAAAGAGTAACTGATGGACGTCAGGATGGGTTTCTTCCATTTCTCAAGTGTAAGTACGTGCGGTTAAAGTTGTTGCCTCGTTTACTCTAGCTTGCAAATGTATTTAGTTGTGATTTGTTACTTGTAACCGCGTGTACTGTATCAGGTTAACTGGATATATTATCTTATCGCGTGCAAAGTCACGTTAAAAACGCGACGCGTGCTGTTTGTTTATGGAGCTCCGTGCTAGAGTTCTGCTCCCGCGATTTATTCGGAAATTTATTCCCGCGCCGCAGAAATCTGGCGCGGGGACAGCCGCGGGAATAAATTTCCGAATAAATCGCGGGAGCGGTCGGTAACGGGTTTAATTTGGGACGGGAGCGGGCTGTCTAGCAATATCACGGATATTGCTATGCGAATTAGAAAGAGAGAGTCTGCTTGGTATGAGAGAGCGTATGAGAGAGAGCGAGAGAGAGCGAACGAACGAACGAACGAGCTCTGTGTGCTTTGTGCTGTGTGTATGTGTCTATACAGACAGCTTGGCTGTCTGGACTGTATACTGGGTGATATTTGGTTGTGTTCTCCGCTCTAGCGGGACCGGGCGCGGCGGGCAGAAAACGGAGCGGGTTCTCAGGCTAAAACCTGGCGGGTGCGGGTGGAAGCGGGAGCGTTGTCATCCGGAGGTGTGTGTGTGTTTTTGTGTGTGTGTGGTATGGCGAGTACACGACTGTCTCCTTCGTTCGGTTATCCGTGGCACTATCCACTCGCCATAGTGTGGCAGCTAAAATTCACGCCTACACTATCGAGCGTGTATGAACTGTGATTACTTTTTAAATTGCTGATTAGCTATTGGCCATTTCCCTCTCTGACTGAAGGCAGTCGACCAATCGCGACAGACTGTCATTGGTCCAATCAGCGCAGATTAGCTTCGCGCTAAGGAGGGGTTTGGGAACAAATGAATCACTGGACGATTCATACAGGAGTCGCTGGGATAATTAGGTAAAAATAAATGCAGATTATAAGACCATGAAAGTGTTTTTTGACCTTGCATGCATATTAGACTGTTGTTGGAGACCCTTACAACCAAGATATGACCCTATTTCATGTATAATATGGGCTCTTTAAATACAGTGTAAATTCACTAATGTTGATCCTGGACCATCATCATTTAAATACAGTGTAAATTTACTAATGTTGATCCTGGACCATGATAATTTAAATACAGTGTAAATTTACTAATGTTGATCCTGGACCATCATCATTTAAATACAGTGTAAATTCACTAATGTTGATCCTGGACCATCATCATTTAAACACAGTGTAAATTTACTAATGTTGATCCTGGACCATCATCATTTAAATAAAGTGTAAATTCACTAATGTTGATCCTGGACCATCATCATTTAAATAAAGTGTAAATTCACTAATGTTGATCCTGGACCATCATCATTTAAATAAAGTGTAAATTTACTAATGTTGATCCTGGACCATCTTCATTTAAATACAGTGTAAATTTACTAATGTTGATCCTGGACCATCATCATTTAAATACAGTGTAAATTTACTAATGTTGATCCTGGACCATCATAATTTAAATACAGTGTAAATTCACTAATGTTGATCCTGGACCATCATCATTTAAATACAGTGTAAATTTACTAATGTTGATCCTGGACCATCATCATTTAAATAAAGTGTAAATTCACTAATGTTGATCCTGGACCATCATCATTTAAATAAAGTGTAAATTCACTAATGTTGATCCTGGACCATCATCATTTAAATAGGTGTAAATTTACTAATGTTGATCCTGGACCATCATCATTTAAATACAGTGTAAATTTACTAATGTTGATCCTGGACCATCATAATTTAAATACAGTGTAAATTTACTAATGTTGATCCTGGACCATCATCATTTAAATACAGTGTAAATTTACTAATGTTGATCCTGGACCATCATAATTTAAATACAGTGTAAATTTACTAATGTTGATCCTGGACCATCATCATTTAAATACAGTGTAAATTTACTAATGTTGATCCTGGACCATCATCATTTAAATACAGTGTAAATTTACTAATGTTGATCCTGGACCATCATCATTTAAATACAGTGTAAATTTACTAATGTTGATCCTGGACCATCATCATTTAAATACAGTGTAAATTTACTAATGTTGATCCTGGACCATCATCATTTAAATACAGTGTAAATTTACTAATGTTGATCCTTGACCATCATCATTTAAATAAAGTGTAAATTTACTAATGTTGATCCTGGACCATCATCATTTAAATACAGTGTAAATTTACTAATGTTGATCCTGGACCATCATCATTTAAATACAGTGTAAATTTACTAATGTTGATTCTGGACCATCATATTTAAATACAGTGTAAATTTACTAATGTTGATCCTGGACCATTATCATTTAAATACAGTGTAAATTTACTAATGCTGATCCTGGACCATCATCATTTAAATACATTGTAAATTTACTAATGTTGATCCTGGACCATCATAATTTAAATACAGTGTAAATTCACTAATGTTGATCCTGGACCATCATCATTTAAATACAGTGTAAATTCACTAATGGTGATCCTGGACCATCATCATTTAAATACAGTGTATATTTATTAATGTTGATCCTGGACCATCATCATTTAAATACAGTGTAAATTCACTAATGTTGATCCTGGACCATCATCATTTAAATGCAGTGTATATTTACTAATGTTGATCCTGGACCATCATCATTTAAATACAGTGTAAATTCACTAATGTTGATCCTGGACCATCATCATTTAAATACAGTGTAAATTTACTAATGTTGATCCTGGACCATGATAATTTAAATACAGTGTAAATTTACTAATGTTGATCCTGGACCATCATCATTTAAATACAGTGTAAATTCACTAATGTTGATCCTGGACCATCATCATTTAAACACAGTGTAAATTTACTAATGTTGATCCTGGACCATCATCATTTAAATAAAGTGTAAATTCACTAATGTTGATCCTGGACCATCATCATTTAAATAAAGTGTAAATTCACTAATGTTGATCCTGGACCATCATCATTTAAATAAAGTGTAAATTTACTAATGTTGATCCTGGACCATCTTCATTTAAATACAGTGTAAATTTACTAATGTTGATCCTGGACCATCATCATTTAAATACAGTGTAAATTTACTAATGTTGATCCTGGACCATCATAATTTAAATACAGTGTAAATTCACTAATGTTGATCCTGGACCATCATCATTTAAATACAGTGTAAATTTACTAATGTTGATCCTGGACCATCATCATTTAAATAAAGTGTAAATTCACTAATGTTGATCCTGGACCATCATCATTTAAATAAAGTGTAAATTCACTAATGTTGATCCTGGACCATCATCATTTAAATAGGTGTAAATTTACTAATGTTGATCCTGGACCATCATCATTTAAATACAGTGTAAATTTACTAATGTTGATCCTGGACCATCATAATTTAAATACAGTGTAAATTTACTAATGTTGATCCTGGACCATCATCATTTAAATACAGTGTAAATTTACTAATGTTGATCCTGGACCATCATAATTTAAATACAGTGTAAATTTACTAATGTTGATCCTGGACCATCATCATTTAAATACAGTGTAAATTTACTAATGTTGATCCTGGACCATCATCATTTAAATACAGTGTAAATTTACTAATGTTGATCCTGGACCATCATCATTTAAATACAGTGTAAATTTACTAATGTTGATCCTGGACCATCATCATTTAAATACATTGTAAATTTACTAATGTTGATCCTGGACCATCATAATTTAAATACAGTGTAAATTCACTAATGTTGATCCTGGACCATCATCATTTAAATACAGTGTAAATTCACAAATGTTGATCCTGGACCATCATCATTTAAATACAGTGTAAATTCACTAATGTTGATCCTGGACCATCATAATTTAAATAAAGTGTAAATTTACTAATGTTGATCCTGGACCATGATCATTTAAATACAGTATAAATTTACTAATGTTGATTCTGGACCATGATCATTTAAATACAGTGTAAATCTACTAATGTTGATCCTGGACAATCATCATTTAAATAAAGTGTAAATTTACTAATGTTGATCCTGGACCATCATCATTTAAATACAGTGTATATTTATTAATGTTGATCCTGGACCATCATCATTTAAATACAGTGTAAATTCACTAATGTTGATCCTGGACCATCATCATTTAAATGCAGTGTATATTTACTAATGTTGATCCTGGACCATCATCATTTAAATACAGTGTAAATTCACTAATGTTGATCCTGGACCATCATCATTTAAATACAGTGTAAATTTACTAATGTTGATCCTGGACCATGATAATTTAAATACAGTGTAAATTTACTAATGTTGATCCTGGACCATCATCATTTAAACACAGTGTAAATTTACTAATGTTGATCCTGGACCATCATCATTTAAATAAAGTGTAAATTCACTAATGTTGATCCTGGACCATCATCATTTAAATAAAGTGTAAATTCACTAATGTTGATCCTGGACCATCATCATTTAAATAAAGTGTAAATTCACTAATGTTGATCCTGGACCATCATCATTTAAATAAAGTGTAAATTTACTAATGTTGATCCTGGACCATCTTCATTTAAATACAGTGTAAATTTACTAATGTTGATCCTGGACCATCATCATTTAAATACAGTGTAAATTTACTAATGTTGATCCTGGACCATCATAATTTAAATACAGTGTAAATTTACTAATGTTGATCCTGGACCATCATAATTTAAATACAGTGTAAATTCACTAATGTTGATCCTGGACCATCATAATTTAAATAAAGTGTAAATTTACTAATGTTGATCCTGGACCATCATAATTTAAATACAGTGTAAATTCACTAATGTTGATCCTGGACCATCATAATTTAAATACAGTGTAAATTTACTAATGTTGATCCTGGACCATCATCATTTAAATAAAGTGTAAATTCACTAATGTTGATCCTGGACCATCATCTTTTAAATACAGTGTAAATTCACTAATGTTGATCCTGGACCATCATTATTTAAATAAAGTGTAAATTCACTAATGTTGATCCTGGACCATCATCTTTTAAATACATTGTAAAATCACTAATGTTGATCCTGGACCATCATCATTTAAATACAGTGTAAATTTACTAATGTTGATCCTGGACCATCATCATTTAAATAAAGTGTAAATTCACTAATGTTGATCCTGGACCATCATCTTTTAAATACAGTGTAAATTCACTAATGTTGATCCTGGACCATCATTATTTAAATAAAGTTTAAATTCACTAATGTTGATCCTGGACCATCATCATTTAAATAAAGTGTAAATTCACTAATGTTGATCCTGGACCATGATCATTTAAATACAGTATAAATTTACTAATGTTGATTCTGGACCATGATCATTTAAATACAGTGTAAATCTACTAATGTTGATCCTGGACAATCATCATTTAAATAAAGTGTAAATTTACTAATGTTGATCCTGGACCATCATCATTTAAATACAGTGTATATTTATTAATGTTGATCCTGGACCATCATCATTTAAATACAGTGTAAATTCACTAATGTTGATCCTGGACCATCATCATTTAAATGCAGTGTATATTTACTAATGTTGATCCTGGACCATCATCATTTAAATACAGTGTAAATTCACTAATGTTGATCCTGGACCATCATCATTTAAATACAGTGTAAATTTACTAATGTTGATCCTGGACCATGATAATTTAAATACAGTGTAAATTTACTAATGTTGATCCTGGACCATCATCATTTAAATACAGTGTAAATTCACTAATGTTGATCCTGGACCATCATAATTTAAATACAGTGTAAATTCACTAATGTTGATCCTGGACCATCATCATTTAAATACAGTGTAAATTCACTAATGGTGATCCTGGACCATCATCATTTAAATACAGTGTAAATTCACTAATGTTGATCCTGGACCATCATAATTTAAATACAGTGTAAATTTACTAATGTTGATCCTGGACCATCATCATTTAAATACAGTGTAAATTTACTAAGGTTGATCCTGGACCATCATCATTTAAATACAGTGTAAATTTACTAATGTTGATTCTGGACCATCATCATTTAAATACAGTGTAAATTTACTAATGTTGATCCTGGACCATCATTATTTAAATAAAGTGTATATTCACTAATGTTGATCCTGGACCATCATCATTTAAATAAAGTGTAAATTCACTAATGTTGATCCTGGACCATCATCATTTAAATACAGTGTAAATTCACTAATGTTGATCCTGGACCATCATAATTTAAATAAAGTGTAAATTCACTAATGTTGATCCTGGACCATCATCATTTAAATACAGTGTAAATTCACTAATGTTGATCCTGGACCTTGATAATTTAAATACAGTGTAAATTTACTAATGTTGATTCTGGACCATGATCATTTAAATACAGTGTAAATCTACTAATGTTGATCCTGGACAATCATCATTTAAATAAAGTGTAAATTTACTAATGTTGATCCTGGACCATCATCATTTAAATACAGTGTATATTTATTAATGTTGATCCTGGACCATCATCATTTAAATACAGTGTAAATTCACTAATGTTGATCCTGGACCATCATCATTTAAATACAGTGTAAATTTACTAATGTTGATCCTGGACCATGATAATTTAAATACAGTGTAAATTTACTAATGTTGATCATGGACCATCATCATTTAAATACAGTGTAAATTTACTAATGTTGATCCTGGACCATCATCATTTAAATACAGTGTAAATTCACTAATGTTGATCCTGGACCATCATCATTTAAATACAGTGTAAATTTACTAATGTTGATCCTGGACCATCATCATTTAAATAAAGTGTAAATTTACTATTGTTGATCCTGGACCATCATCATTTAAATAAAGTGTAAATTCACTAATGTTGATCCTGGACCATCATCATTAAAATAAAGTGTAAATTCACTAATGTTGATACTGGACCATCATCATTTAAATAAAGTGTAAATTTACTATTGTTGATCCAGGACCATCATCATTTAAATAAAGTGTAAATTTACTAATGTTGATCCTGGACCATCATCATTTAAATACAGTGTAAATTCACTAATGTTGATCCTGGACCATCATCATTTAAATAAAGTGTAAATTCACTAATGTTGATCCTGGACCATCATCATTTAAATACAGTGTAAATTTACTAATGTTGATCCTGGACCATCATCATTTAAATAAAGTGTAAATTCACTAATGTTGATACTGGACCATCATCATTTAAATAAAGTGTAAATTTACTATTGTTGATCCAGGACCATCATCATTTAAATAAAGTGTAAATTTACTAATGTTGATCCTGGACCATCATCATTTAAATACAGTGTAAATTCACTAATGTTGATCCTGGACCATCATCATTTAAATAAAGTGTAAATTCACTAATGTTGATCCTGGACCATCATCATTTAAATACAGTGTAAATTCACTAATGTTGATCCTGGACCATCATCATTTAAATAAAGTGTAAATTCACTAATGTTGATCCTGGACCATCATCATTTAAATACAGTGTAAATTCACTAATGTTGATCCTGGACCATCATCATTTAAATACAGTGTAAATTCACTAATGTTGATCCTGGACCATCATCATTTAAATACAGTGTAAATTTACTAATGTTGATCCTGGACCATCATCATTTAAATACAGTGTAAATTCACTAATGTTGATCCTGGACCATCATCATTTAAATAAAGTGTAAATTTACTAATGTTGATCCTGGACCATGATAATTTAAATAAAGTGTAAATTCACTAATGTTGATCCTGGACCATCATCATTTAAATACAGTGTAAATTTACTAATGTTGATCCTGGACCATCATAATTTAAATAAAGTGTAAATTCACTAATGTTGATCCTGGACCATCATCATTTAAATACAGTGTAAATTTACTAATGTTGATCCTGGACCATCATCATTTAAATACAGTGTAAATTTACTAATGTTGATCCCGGACCATCATCATTTAAATACAGTGTAAATTAACTAATGTTGATCCTGGACCATCATCATTTAAATAAAGTGTAAATTCACTAATGTTGATCCTGGACCATCATCATTTAAATACAGTGTAAATTCACTAATGTTGATCCTGGACCATCATCATTTAAATACAGTGTAAATTAACTAATGTTGATCCTGGACCATCATCATTTAAATAAAGTGTAAATTCACTAATGTTGATCCTGGACCATCATCATTTAAATACAGTGTAAATTCACTAATGTTGATCCTGGACCATCATCATTTAAATACAGTGTAAATTTACTAATGTTGATCCTGGACCATCATCTTTTAAATACAGTGTAAATTTACTAATGTTGATCCTGGACCATCATCATTTAAATACAGTGTAAATTCACTAATGTTGATCCTGGACCATCATCATTTAAATACAGTGTAAATTTACTAATGTTGATCCTGGACCATCATCTTTTAAATACAGTGTAAATTTACTAATGTTGATCCTGGACCATCATCATTTAAATACAGTGTAAATTTACTAATGTTGATCCTGGACCATCATCATTTAAATACATTGTAAATTTACTAATGTTGATCCTGGACCATCATCATTTAAATACATTGTAAATTTACTAATGTTGATCCTGGACCATCATAATTTAAATACAGTGTAAATTTACTAATGTTGATCCTGGACCATCATCATTTAAATACATTGTAAATTTACTAATGTTGATCCTGGACCATCATAATTTAAATACAGTGTAAATTTACTAATGTTGATCCTGGACCATCATAATTTAAATACAGTGTAAATTTACTAATGTTGATCCTGGACCATCATAATTTAAATACATTGTAAATTTACTAATGTTGATCCTGGACCATCATAATTTAAATACAGTGTAAATTTACTAATGTTGATCCTGGACCATCATAATTTAAATACAGTGTAAATTCACTAATGTTGATCCTGGATCTTCATCATTTAAATACAGTGTAAATTTACTAATGTTGATCCTGGACCATCATCATTTAAATACAGTGTAAATTTACTAATGTTGATCCTGGACCATCATCATTTAAATAAAGTTTAAATTCACTAATGTTGATCCTGGACCATCATCATTTAAATACAGTTTAAATTCACTAATGTTGATCCTGGACCATCATCATTTAAATAGGTGTAAATTTACTAATGTTGATCCTGGACCATCATCATTTAAACACAGTGTAAATTTACTAATGTTGATCCTGGACCATCATCATTTAAATACAGTGTAAATTTACTAATGTTGATCCTGGACCATCATCATTTAAATACAGTGTAAATTTACTAATGTTGATCCTGGACCATCATCATTTAAATACATTGTAAATTTACTAATGTTGATCCTGGACCATCATAATTTAAATACAGTGTAAATTTACTAATGTTGATCCTGGACCATTATCATTTAAATAAAGTGTAAATTCACTAATGTTGATCCTGGACCATCATCATTTAAATAAAGTGTACATTTACTAATGTTGATCCTGGACCATCATCATTTAAATACAGTGTAAATTTACTAATGTTGATCCCGGACCATCATCATTTAAATACAGTGTAAATTAACTAATGTTGATCCTGGACCATCATCATTTAAATAAAGTGTAAATTCACTAATGTTGATCCTGGACCATCATCATTTAAATACAGTGTAAATTCACTAATGTTGATCCTGGACCATCATCATTTAAATACAGTGTAAATTTACTAATGTTGATCCTGGACCATCATCTTTTAAATACAGTGTAAATTTACTAATGTTGATCCTGGACCATCATAATTTAAATACAGTGTAAATTCACTAATGTTGATCCTGGACCATCATCATTTAAATACAGTGTAAATTTACTAATGTTGATCCTGGACCATCATCATTTAAATACATTGTAAATTTACTAATGTTGATCCTGGACCATCATCATTTAAATACATTGTAAATTTACTAATATTGATCCTGGACCATCATAATTTAAATACAGTGTAAATTTACTAATGTTGATCCTGGACCATCATCATTTAAATACAGTGTAAATTTACTAATGTTGATCCTGGACCATCATCATTTAAATACAGTGTAAATTTACTAATGTTGATCCTGGACCATCATCATTTAAATAAAGTTTAAATTCACTAATGTTGATCCTGGACCATCATCATTTAAATAAAGTTTAAATTCACTAATGTTGATCCTGGACCATCATCATTTAAATAGGTGTAAATTTACTAATGTTGATCCTGGACCATCATCATTTAAATACAGTGTAAATTTACTAATGTTGATCCTGGACAATCATCATTTAAATACAGTGTAAATTTACTAATGTTGATCCTGGACCATCATCATTTAAATACATTGTAAATTTACTAATGTTGATCCTGGACCATCATAATTTAAATACAGTGTAAATTTATTAATGTTGATCCTGGACCATCATCATTTAAATACAGTGTAAATTCACTAATGTTGATCCTGGACCATCATTATTTAAATAAAGTGTAAATTCACTGATGTTGATCCTGGACCATCATCTTTTAAATACATTGTAAATTCACTAATGTTGATCCTGGACCATCATTATTTAAATAAAGTGTAAATTCACTAATGTTGATCCTGGACCATCATCATTTAAATACAGTGTAAATTCACTAATGTTGATCCTGGACCATCATTATTTAAATAAAGTGTAAATTCACTAATGTTGATCCTGGACCATCATCTTTTAAATACATTGTAAATTCAATAATGTTGATCCTGGACCATCATTATTTAAATAAAGTGTAAATTCACTAATGTTGATCCTGGACCATCATCATTTAAATACAGTGTAAATTCACTAATGTTGATCCTGGACCATCATCATTTAAATACAGTGTAAATTCACTAATGTTGATCCTGGACCATCATCATTTAAATACAGTGTAAATTTACTAATGTTGATCCTGGACCATCATCATTTAAATACAGTGTAAATTCACTAATGTTGATCCTGGACCATCATAATTTAAATACAGTGTAAATTTACTAATGTTGATCCTGGACCATCATCATTTAAATACAGTGTAAATTTACTAATGTTGATTCTGGACCATCATAATTTAAATAAAGTGTAAATTCACTGATGTTGATCCTGGACCATCATCTTTTAAATAAATTGTAAATTCACTAATGTTGATCCTGGACCATCATTATTTAAATAAAGTGTATATTCACTAATGTTGATCCTGGACCATCATCATTTAAATACAGTGTAAATTCACTAATGTTGATCCTGGACCATCATACTTTAAATAAAGTGTAAATTCACTAATGTTGATCCTGGACCATCATCATTTAAATACAGTGTAAATTCACTAATGTTGATCCTGGACCATGATAATTTAAATACAGTGTAAATTTACTAATGTTGATTCTGGACCATGATCATTTAAATACAGTGTAAATCTACTAATGTTGATCCTGGACAATCATCATTTAAATAAAGTGTAAATTTCCTAATGTTGATCCTGGACCATCATCATTTAAATACAGTGTATATTTATTAATGTTGATCCTGGACCATCATCATTTAAATACAGTGTAAATTTACTAAGGTTGATCCTGGACCATCATCATTTAAATACAGTGTAAATTCACTAATGTTGATCCTGGACCATCATTATTTAAATAAAGTGTAAATTCACTAATGTTGATCCTGGACCATCATCTTTTAAATACATTGTAAATTCAATAATGTTGATCCTGGACCATCATTATTTAAATAAAGTGTAAATTCACTAATGTTGATCCTGGACCATCATCATTTAAATACAGTGTAAATTCACTAATGTTGATCCTGGACCATCATCATTTAAATACAGTGTAAATTCACTAATGTTGATCCTGGACCATCATAATTTAAATACAGTGTAAATTCACTAATGTTGATCCTGGACCATCATCATTTAAATACAGTGTAAATTTACTAAGGTTGATCCTGGACCATCATCATTTAAATACAGTGTAAATTCACTAATGTTGATCCTGGACCATCATAATTTAAATACAGTGTAAATTTACTAATGTTGATCCTGGACCATCATCATTTAAATACAGTGTAAATTTACTAATGTTGATTCTGGACCATCATAATTTAAATAAAGTGTAAATTCACTGATGTTGATCCTGGACCATCATCTTTTAAATACATTGTAAATTCACTAATGTTGATCCTGGACCATCATTATTTAAATAAAGTGTATATTCACTAATGTTGATCCTGGACCATCATCATTTAAATACAGTGTAAATTCACTAATGTTGATCCTGGACCATCATACTTTAAATAAAGTGTAAATTCACTAATGTTGATCCTGGACCATCATCATTTAAATACAGTGTAAATTCACTAATGTTGATCCTGGACCATGATAATTTAAATACAGTGTAAATTTACTAATGTTGATTCTGGACCATGATCATTTAAATACAGTGTAAATCTACTAATGTTGATCCTGGACAATCATCATTTAAATAAAGTGTAAATTTCCTAATGTTGATCCTGGACCATCATCATTTAAATACAGTGTATATTTATTAATGTTGATCCTGGACCATCATCATTTAAATACAGTGTAAATTCACTAATGTTGATCCTGGACCATCATCATTTAAATACAGTGTAAATTTACTAATGTTGATCCTGGACCATGATAATTTAAATACAGTGTAAATTTACTAATGTTGATCCTGGACCATCATCATTTAAATACAGTGTAAATTTACTAATGTTGATCCTGGACCATCATCATTTAAATACAGTGTAAATTCACTAATGTTGATCCTGGACCATCATCATTTAAATACAGTGTAAGTTTACTAATGTTGATCCTGGACCATCATCATTTAAATAAAGTGTAAATTTACTATTGTTGATCCTGGACCATCATCATTAAAATAAAGTGTAAATTCACTAATGTTGATACTGGACCATCATCATTTAAATAAAGTGTAAATTCACTAATGTTGATCCTGGACCATCATCATTTAAATACAGTGTAAATTTACTATTGTTGATCCAGGACCATCATCATTTAAATAAAGTGTAAATTTACTAATGTTGATCCTGGACCATCATCATTTAAATACAGTGTCAATTCACTAATGTTGATCCTGGACCATCATCATTTAAATACAGTGTAAATTTACTAATGTTGATCCTGGACCATCATCATTTAAAAACAGTGTAAATTTACTAATGTTGATCCTGGACCATCACCATTTAAATAAAGTGTAAATTCACTAATGTTGATCCTGGACCATCATCATTTAAATACAGTGTAAATTCACTAATGTTGATTCTGGACCATTATCATTTAATTAAAGTGTAAATTTACTAATGTTGATCCTGGACCATCATCATTTAAATACAGTGTAAATTTACTAATGTTGATCCTGGACCATCATCATTTAAATTAAGTGTAAATTCACTAATGTTCATCCTGGACCATCATCATTTAAATAAAGTGTAAATTCACTAATGTTGATCCTGGACCATCATCATTTAAATAGGTGTAAATTTACTAATGTTGATCCTGGACCATCATCATTTAAATACAGTGTAAATTTACTAATGTTGATCCTGGACCATCATCATTTAAATACAGTGTAAATTTACTAATGTTGATCCTGGACCATCATCATTTAAATACATTGTAAATTTACTAATGTTGATCCTGGACCATCATAATTTAAATACAGTGTAAATTTACTAATGTTGATCCTGGACCATTATCATTTAAATAAAGTGTAAATTCACTAATGTTGATCCTGGACCATCATCATTTAAATACAGTATAAATTTACTAATGTTGATCCTGGACCATCATCTTTTAAATACAGTGTAAATTTACTAATGTTGATCCTGGACCATCATAATTTAAATACAGTGTAAATTCACTAATGTTGATCCTGGACCATCATCATTTAAATACAGTGTAAATTTACTAATGTTGATCCTGGACCATCATCATTTAAAAACATTGTAAATTTACTAATGTTGATCCTGGACCATCATAATTTAAATACAGTGTAAATTTACTAATGTTGATCCTGGACCATCATCATTTAAATACAGTGTAAATTTACTAATGTTGATCCTGGACCATCATCATTTAAATACAGTGTAAATTTACTAATGTTGATCCTGGACCATCATCATTTAAATAAAGTGTAAATTCACTAATGTTGATCCTGGACCATCATCATTTAAATAGGTGTAAATTTACTAATGTTGATCCTGGACCATCATCATTTAAACACAGTGTAAATTTACTAATGTTGATCCTAGACAATCATCATTTAAATACAGTGTAAATTTACTAATGTTGATCCTGGACCATCATCATTTAAATACATTGTAAATTTAATAATGTTGATCCTGGACCATCATAATTTAAATACAGTGTAAATTTATTAATGTTGATCCTGGACCATCATCATTTAAATACAGTGTAAATTCACTAATGTTGATCCTGGACCATCATTATTTAAATAAAGTGTAAATTCACTTATGTTGATCCTGGACCATCATCTTTTAAATACATTGTAAATTCACTAATGTTGATCCTGGACCATCATTATTTAAATAAAGTGTAAATTCACTAATGTTGATCCTGGACCATCATCATTTAAATACAGTGTAAATTCACTAATGTTGATCCTGGACCATCATTATTTAAATAAAGTGTAAATTCACTAATGTTGATCCTGGACCATCATCTTTTAAATACATTGTAAATTCAATAATGTTGATCCTCGACCATCATTATTTAAATAAAGTGTAAATTCACTAATGTTGATCCTGGACCATCATAATTTAAATACAGTGTAAATTCACTAATGTTGATCCTGGACCTTCATCATTTAAATACAGTGTAAATTCACTAATGGTGATCCTGGACCATCATCATTTAAATACAGTGTAAATTCACTAATGTTGATCCTGGACCATCATAATTTAAATACAGTGTAAATTTACTAATGTTGATCCTGGACCATCATCATTTAAATACAGTGTAAATTTACTAAGGTTGATCCTGGACCATCATCATTTAAATACAGTGTAAATTCACTAATGTTGATCCTGGACCATCATAATTTAAATACAGTGTAAATTTACTAATGTTGATCCTGGACCATCATCATTTAAATACAGTGTAAATTTACTAATGTTGATTCTGGACCATCATTATTTAAATACAGTGTAAATTCACTAATGTTGATCCTGGACCATCATAATTTAAATACAGTGTAAATTCACTAATGTTGATCCTGGACCATCATAATTTAAATACAGTGTAAATTTACTAATGTTGATCCTGGACCATCATCATTTAAATACAGTGTAAATTTACTAATGTTGATCCTGGACCATCATTATTTAAATAAAGTGTATATTCACTAATGTTGATCCTGGACCATCATCATTTAAATAAAGTGTAAATTCACTAATGTTGATCCTGGACCATCATCATTTAAATACAGTGTAAATTCACTAATGTTGATCCTGGACCATCATAATTTAAATAAAGTGTAAATTCACTAATGTTGATCCTGGACCATCATCATTTAAATACAGTGTAAATTCACTAATGTTGATCCTGGACCATGATAATTTAAATACAGTGTAAATTTACTAATGTTGATTCTGGACCATGATCATTTAAATACAGTTTAAATCTACTAATGTTGATCCTGGACAATCATCATTTAAATAAAGTGTAAATTTACTAATGTTGATCCTGGACCATCATCATTTAAATACAGTGTAAATTTACTAATGTTGATCCTGGACCATCATCATTTAAATACAGTGAATATTTATTAATGTTGATCCTGGACCATCATCATTTAAATACAGTGTAAATTCACTAATGTTGATCCTGGACCATCATCATTTAAATACAGTGTAAATTTACTAATGTTGATCCTGTACCATGATAATTTAAATACAGTGTAAATTTACTAATGTTGATCCTGGACCATCATCATTTAAATACAGTGTAAATTTACTAATGTTGATCCTGGACCATCATCATTTAAATACAGTGTAAATTCACTAATGTTGATCCTGGACCATCATCATTTAAATACAGTGTAAATTTACTAATGTTGATCCTGGATCATCATCATTTAAATAAAGTGTAAATTTACTATTGTTGATCCTGGACCATCATCATTTAAATAAAGTGTAAATTCACTAATGTTGATCCTGGACCATCATCATTAAAATAAAGTGTAAATTTACTAATGTTGATCCTGGACCATCATCATTTAAATAAAGTGTAAATTTACTATTGTTGATCCTGGACCATCATCATTTAAATAAAGTGTAAATTCACTAATGTTGATCCTGGACCATCATCATTAAAATAAAGTGTAAATTCACTAATGTTGATACTGGACCATCATCATTTAAATAAAGTGTAAATTTACTATTGTTGATCCAGGACCATCATCATTTAAATACAGTGTAAATTCACTAATGTTGATCCTGGACCATCATCATTTAAATAAAGTGTAAATTCACTAATGTTGATCCTGGACCATCATCATTTAAATACAGTGTAAATTTACTAATGTTGATCCTGGACCATCATCATTAAAATAAAGTGTAAATTCACTAATGTTGATACTGGACCATCATCATTTAAATAAAGTGTAAATTTACTAATGTTGATCCTGGACCATCATCATTTAAATACAGTGTAAATTTACTAATGTTGATCCTGGACCATCATCATTAAAATAAAGTGTAAATTCACTAATGTTGATACTGGACCATCATCATTTAAATAAAGTGTAAATTCACTAATGTTGATCCTGGACCATCATCATTTAAATACAGTGTAAATTCACTAATGTTGATCCTGGACCATCATCATTTAAATACAGTGTAAATTCACTAATGTTGATCCTGGACCATCATCATTTAAATACAGTGTAAATTCACTAATGTTGATCCTGGACCATCATCATTTAAATACAGTGTAAATTCACTAATGTTGATCCTGGACCATCATCATTTAAATAAAGTGTAAATTTACTAATGTTGATCCTGGACCATGATAATTTAAATAAAGTGTAAATTCACTAATGTTGATCCTGGACCATCATCATTTAAATACAGTGTAAATTTACTAATGTTGATCCTGGACCATCATAATTTAAATAAAGTGTAAATTCACTAATGTTGATCCTGGACCATCATCATTTAAATACAGTGTAAATTTACTAATGTTGATCCTGGACCATCATAATTTAAAAACAGTGTAAATTTACTAATGTTGATCCTGGACCATCATCATTTAAATACATTGTAAATTTACTAATGTTGATCCTGGACCATCATCATTTAAATACAGTGTAAATTTACTAATGTTGATCCTGGACCATCATCATTTAAATAAAGTGTAAATTTACTAATGTTGATCCTGGACCATCATCATTTAAATACAGTGTAAATTTACTAATGTTGATCCTGGACCATCATCATTTAAATAAAGTGTAAATTTACTAATGTTGATCCTGGACCATCATCATTTAAATACAGTGTAAATTCACTAATGGTGATCCTGGACCATCATCATTTAAATACAGTGTAAATTCACTAATGTTGATCCTGGACCATCATCTTTTAAATACATTGTAAATTCAATAATGTTGATCCTGGGCCATCATTATTTAAATAAAGTGTAAATTCACTAATGTTGATCCTGGACCATCATAATTTAAATACAGTGTAAATTCACTGATGTTGATCCTGGACCATCATCTTTTAAATACATTGTAAATTCACTAATGTTGATCCTGGACCATCATCATTTAAATACAGTGTAAATTCACTAATGTTGATCCTGGACCATCATTATTTAAATAAAGTGTAAATTCACTAATGTTGATCCTGGACCATCATCATTTAAATACATTGTAAATTCACTAATGTTGATCCTGGACCATCATTATTTAAATAAAGTGTATATTCACTAATGTTGATCCTGGACCATCATAATTTAAATACAGTGTAAATTTACTAATGTTGATCCTGGACCATCATAATTTAAATACAGTGTAAATTTACTAATGTTGATCCTGGACCATCATCATTTAAATAAAGTGTAAATTCACTAATGTTGATCCTGGACCATCATCATTTAAATAAAGTGTAAATTCACTAATGTTGATCCTGGACCATCATCATTTAAATAGGTGTAAATTTACTAATGTTGATCCTGGACCATCATCATTTAAATACAGTGTAAATTTACTAATGTTGATCCTGGACCATCATCATTTAAATACAGTGTAAATTTACTAATGTTGATCCTGGACCATCATCATTTAAATACAGTGTAAATTTACTAATGTTGATCCTGGACCATCATAATTTAAATACAGCGTAAATTTACTAATGTTGATCCTGGACCATCATCATTTAAATAAAGTGTAAATTCACTAATGTTGATCCTGGACCATCATCTTTTAAATACAGTGTAAATTTACTAATGTTGATCCTGGACCATGATATTTTAAATACAGTGTAAATTCACTAATGTTGATCCTGGACCATCATCATTTAAATACAGTGTAAATTCACTAATGTTGATTCTGGACCATTATCATTTAATTAAAGTGTAAATTTACTAATGTTGATCCTGGACCATCATCATTTAAATTAAGTGTAAATTCACTAATGTTCATCCTGGACCATCATCATTTAAATAAAGTGTAAATTGACTAATGTTGATCCTGGACCATCATCATTTAAATAGGTGTAAATTTACTAATGTTGATCCTGGACCATCATCATTTAAATAGGTGTAAATTTACTAATGTTGATCCTGGACCATCATCATTTAAATACAGTGTAAATTTACTAATGTTGATACTGGACCATCATCATTTAAATAAAGTGTAAATTTACTAATGTTGATCCTGGACCATCATCATTTAAATACAGTGTAAATTCACTAATGTTCATCCTGGACCATCATCATTTAAATAAAGTGTAAATTGACTAATGTTGATCCTGGACCATCATCATTTAAATAGGTGTAAATTTACTAATGTTGATCCTGGACCATCATCATTTAAATAGGTGTAAATTTACTAATGTTGATCCTGGACCATCATCATTAAAATAAAGTGTAAATTCACTAATGTTGATACTGGACCATCATCATTTAAATAAAGTGTAAATTTACTAATGTTGATCCTGGACCATCATCATTTAAATACAGTGTAAATTCACTAATGTTGATCCTGGACCATCATCATTTAAATAAAGTGTAAATTCACTAATGTTGATCCTGGACCATCATCATTTAAATACAGTGTAAATTCACTAATGTTGATCCTGGACCATCATCATTTAAATAAAGTGTAAATTCACTAATGTTGATCCTGGACCATCATCATTTAAATACAGTGTAAATTCACTAATGTTGATCCTGGACCATCATCATTTAAATACAGTGTAAATTCACTAATGTTGATCCTGGACCATCATCATTTAAATAAAGTGTAAATTTACTAATGTTGATCCTGGACCATGATAATTTAAATAAAGTGTAAATTCACTAATGTTGATCCTGGACCATCATCATTTAAATACAGTGTAAATTTACTAATGTTGATCCTGGACCATCATAATTTAAATAAAGTGTAAATTCACTAATGTTGATCCTGGACCATCATCATTTAAATACAGTGTAAATTTACTAATGTTGATCCTGGACCATCATAATTTAAAAACAGTGTAAATTTACTAATGTTGATCCTGGACCATCATCATTTAAATACATTGTAAATTTACTAATGTTGATCCTGGACCATCATCATTTAAATACAGTGTAAATTTACTAATGTTGATCCTGGACCATCATCATTTAAATAAAGTGTAAATTTACTAATGTTGATCCTGGACCATCATCATTTAAATACAGTGTAAATTTACTAATGTTGATCCTGGACCATCATCATTTAAATAAAGTGTAAATTTACTAATGTTGATCCTGGACCATCATCATTTAAATACAGTGTAAATTCACTAATGGTGATCCTGGACCATCATCATTTAAATAAAGTGTAAATTCAATAATGTTGATCCTGGGCCATCATTATTTAAATAAAGTGTAAATTCACTAATGTTGATCCTGGACCATCATCATTTAAATACAGTGTAAATTCACTAATGGTGATCCTGGACCATCATCATTTAAATAAAGTGTAAATTCAATAATGTTGATCCTGGGCCATCATTATTTAAATAAAGTGTAAATTCACTAATGTTGATCCTGGACCATCATCTTTTAAATACATTGTAAATTCACTAATGTTGATCCTGGACCATCATCATTTAAATACAGTGTAAATTCACTAATGTTGATCCTGGACCATCATTATTTAAATAAAGTGTAAATTCACTAATGTTGATCCTGGACCATCATCTTTTAAATACATTGTAAATTCACTAATGTTGATCCTGGACCATCATTATTTAAATAAAGTGTATATTCACTAATGTTGATCCTGGACCATCATAATTTAAATACAGTGTAAATTCACTAATGTTGATCCTGGACCATCATAATTTAAATACAGTGTAAATTTACTAATGTTGATCCTGGACCATTATAATTTAAATACAGTGTAAATTTACTAATGTTGATCCTGGACCATCATCATTTAAATAAAGTGTAAATTTACTAATGTTGATCCTGGACCATCATCATTTAAATAAAGTGTAAATTCACTAATGTTGATCCTGGACCATCATCATTTAAATAAAATGTAAATTTACTAATGTTGATCCTGGACCATGATCATTTAAATACAATGTAAATTCACTAATGTTGATCCTGGACCATGATCATTTAAATACAATGTAAATTCACTAATGTTGATCCTGGACCATGATCATTTAAATACAGTGTAAATTTACTAATGTTGATTCTGGACCATCATCATTTAAATAAAGTGTAAATTTACTAATGTTGATCCTGGACCATCATAATTTAAATACAGTGTAAATTTACTAATGTTGATCCTGGACCATCATCATTTAAATACAGTGTAAATTCACTAATGTTGATCCTGGACCATCATCATTTAAATAAAGTGTAAATTCACTAATGTTGATCCTGGACCATCATCATTTAAATAAAGTGTAAATTCACTAATGTTGATCCTGGACCATCATCATTTAATTAAAGTGTATATTCACTAATGTTGATCCTGGACCATCATCATTTAAATACAGTGTAAATTTACTAATGTTGATTCTGGACCATCATCATTTAAATACAGTGTAAATTCACTAATGTTGATTCTGGACCATCATCATTTAAATACAGTGTAAATTCACTAATGTTGATCCTGGACCATCATCCTTTAAATACAGTGTAAATTTACTAATGTTGATCCTGGACCATCATCATTTAAATACAGTGTATATTTACTAATGTTGATCCTGGACCATCATCATTTAAGTACAGTGTAAATTTACTAATGTTGATCCTGGACCATCATCATTTAAATAAAGTGTAAATTTACTAATGTTGATCCTGGACCATGATAATTTAAATACAGTGTAAATTCACTAATGTTGATCCTGGACCATCATCATTTAAATAAATTGTTAATTCACTAATGTTGATCCTGGACCATCATCATTTAAATAAAGTGTAAATTTACTAATGTTGATCCTGGACCATCATCATGTAAATACAGTGTAAATTTACTAATGTTGATCCTGGACCCTCATAATTTAAATACAGTGTAAATTTACTAATGTTGATCCTGGACCATCATAATTTAAATACAGTGTAAATTTACTAATGTTGATCCTGGACCATCATCATTTAAATTAAAGTGTAAATTCACAAATGTTGATCCTGGACCATCATCATTTAAATAAAGTGTTAATTCACTAATGTTGATCCTGGACCATCATCATTTAAATAGAGTGTAAATTCACTAATGTTGATCCTGGACCATCATCATTTAAATAAAATGTAAATTCACTAATGTTGATCCTGGACCATGATCATTGAAATACAGTGTAAATTTACTAATGTTGATCCTGGACAATCATCATTTAAATAAAGTGTAAATTCACTAATGTTGATCCTGGACCATCATCATTTAAATACAGTGTAAATGTACTAATGTTGATCCTGGACCATGATATTTTAAATACAGTGTAAATTCACTAATGTTGATCCTGGACCATCATCCTTTAAATACAGTGTAAATTTACTAATGTTGATCCTGGACCATCATCATTTAAATACAGTGTATATTTACTAATGTTGATCCTGGACCATCATCATTTAAATACAGTGTATATTTACTAATGTTGATCCTGGACCATCATCATTTAAATACAGTGTAAATTCACTAATGTTGATCCTGGACCATCATCATTTAAATACAGTGTAAATGTACTAATGTTGATCCTGGACCATGATATTTTAAATACAGTGTAAATTCACTAATGTTGATCCTGGACCATCATCCTTTAAATACAGTGTAAATTCACTAATGTTGATCCTGGACCATCATGGTTTAAATACAGTGTAAATTCACTAATGTTGATCCTGGACCATCATCATTTAAATACAGTGTAAATTTACTAATGTTGATCCTGGACCATCATCATTTAAATAAAGTGTAAATTTACTAATGTTGATCCTGGACCATCATCATTTAAATAAAGTGTAAATTTACTAATGTTGATCCTGGACCATCATCATTTAAATAAAGTGTAAATTCACTAATGTTGATCCTGGACCATCATCATTTAAATACAGTGTAAATTCACTAATGTTGATCCTGGACCATCATCATTTAAATTTACTAATGTTGATCCTGGACCATCATCATTTAAATACAGTGTAAATTTACTAATGTTGATCCTGGACCATCATCATTTAAATACAGTGTAAATTTACTAATGTTGATCCTGGACCCTCATAATTTAAATACAGTGTAAATTTACTAATGTTGATCCTGGACCATCATAATTTAAATACAGTGTAAATTTACTAATGTTGATCCTGGACCATCATCATTTAAATTAAAGTGTAAATTCACAAATGTTGATCCTGGACCATCATCATTTAAATAAAGTGTTAATTCACTAATGTTGATCCTGGACCATCATCATTTAAATAGAGTGTAAATTCACTAATGTTGATCCTGGACCATCATCATTTAAATAAAATGTAAATTTACTAATGTTGATCCTGGACCATGATCATTTAAATACAATGTAAATTCACTAATGTTGATCCTGGACCATGATCATTTAAATACAGTGTAAATTTACTAATGTTGATTCTGGACCATGATCATTGAAATACAGTGTAAATTTACTAATGTTGACCCTGGACAATCATCATTTAAATAAAGTGTAAATTCACTAATGTTGATCCTGGACCATCATCATTTAAATACAGTGTAAATTTACTAATGTTGATCCTGGACCATCATCATTTAAATACACTGTAAATTTACTAATGTTGATCCTGGACCATGATAATGTAAATACAGTGTAAATTTACTAATGTTGATCCTGGACCATCATCATTTAAATACAGTGTAAATTCACTAATGTTGATCCTGGACCATCATCATTTAAATACAGTGTAAATGTACTAATGTTGATCCTGGACCATGATATTTTAAATACAGTGTAAATTCACTAATGTTGATCCTGGACCATCATCCTTTAAATACAGTGTAAATTCACTAATGTTGATCCTGGACCATCATCGTTTAAATACAGTGTAAATTCACTAATGTTGATCCTGGACCATCATCATGTAAATACAGTGTAAATTTACTAATGTTGATCCTGGACCATCATCATTTAAATACAGTGTAAATTCACTAATGTTGATCCTGGACCATCATCATTTAAATAAAGTGTAAATTTACTAATGTTGATCCTGGACCATCATCATTTAAATAAAGTGTAAATTTACTAATGTTGATCCTGGACCATCATCATTTAAATAAAGTGTAAATTCACTAATGTTGATCCTGGACCATCATCATTTAAATACAGTGTAAATTCACTAATGTTGATCCTGGACCATCATCATTTAAATTTACTAATGTTGATCCTGGACCATCATCATTTAAATACAGTGTAAATTCACTAATGTTGATCCTGGACCATCATCATTTAAATAAAGTGTAAATTCACTAATGTTGATCCTGGACCATCATCATTTAAATACAGTGTAAATTTACTAATGTTGATCCTGGACCATCATCATTTAAATACAGTGTAAATTTACTAATGTTGATCCTGGACCATCATCATTTAAATACAGTGTAAATTCACTAATGTTGATCCTGGACCATCATCATTTAAATAAAGTGTAAATTTACTAATGTTGATCCTGGACCATCATCATTTAAATAAAGTGTAAATTTACTAATGTTGATCCTGGACCATCATCATTTAAATAAAGTGTAAATTCACTAATGTTGATCCTGGACCATCATCATTTAAATACAGTGTAAATTCACTAATGTTGATCCTGGACCATCATCATTTAAATTTACTAATGTTGATCCTGGACCATCATCATTTAAATACAGTGTAAATTCACTAATGTTGATCCTGGACCATCATCATTTAAATAAAGTGTAAATTCACTAATGTTGATCCTGGACCATCATCATTTAAATACAGTGTAAATTTACTAATGTTGATCCTGGACCATCATCATTTAAATACAGTGTAAATTTACTAATGTTGATCCTGGACCATCATCATTTAAATACAGTGTAAATTCACTAATGTTGATCCTGGACCATCATCATTTAAATACAGTGTAAATTCACTAATGTTGATCCTGGACCATCGTCATTTAAATAAAGTGTAAATTTACTAATGTTGATCCTGGACCATCATCATTTAACTAAAATGTAAATTTACTAATGTTGATCCTGGACCATCATCATTTAAATAAAGTGTAAAATCACTAATGTTGATCCTGGACCATCATCATTTAAATACAGTGTAAATTTAATAATGTTGATCCTGGACCATCATCATTTAAATACAGTGTAAATTTACTAATGTTGATCCTGGACCTTCATCATTTAAATACAGTGTAAATTTACTAATGTTGATCCTGGACCATCATCATTTAAATACAGTGTAAATTTACTAATGTTGATCCTGGACCATCATCATTTAAATAAAGTGTAAATTTTCTAATGTTGATCCTGAACCATCATCATTTAAATACAGTGTAAATTTACTAATGTTGATCCTGGACCATCATCATTTAAATAAAGTGTAAATTTTCTAATGTTGATCCTGGACCATCATCATTTAAATACAGTGTAAATTCACTAATGTTGATCCTGGACCATCATCATTTAAATACAGTGTAAATTCACTAATGTTGATCCTGGACCATGATCATTTAAATACAGTGTAAATTTACTAATGTTGATTCTGGACTATGATCATTGAAATACAGTGTAAATTTACTAATGTTGATCCTGGACCATGATAATTTAAATACAGTGTAAATTTACTAATGTTGATCCTGGACCATCATCATTTAAATAAAGTGTAAATTCACTAATGTTGATCCTGGACCATCATCATTTAAATACAGTGTAAATTTACTAATGTTGATCCTGGACCATGATAATTTAAATACAGTGTAAATTCACTAATGTTGATCCTGGACCATCATCATTTAAATACAGTGTAAATTCACTAATGTTGATCCTGGACCATGATCATTTAAATACAGTGTAAATTTACTAATGTTGATCCTGGACAATCATCATTTAAATAAAGTGTAAATTCACTAATGTTGATCCTGGACCATCATCATTTAAATACAGTGTAAATTTACTAATGTTGATCCTGGACCATCATCATTTAAATACAGTGTAAATTTACTAATGTTGATCCTGGACCATCATCCTTTAAATACAGTGTAAATTCACTAATGTTGATCCTGGACCATCATCGTTTAAATACAGTGTAAATTCACTAATGTTGATCCTGGACCATCATCATTTAAATAAAGTGTAAAATCACTAATGTTGATCCTGGTCCATCATCATTTAAATACAGTGTAAATTTACTAATCTTGATCCTGGACCATCATCATTTAAATACAGTGTAAATTTACTAATGTTGATCCTGGACCATCATAATTTAAATAAAGTGTAAATTTACTAATGTTGATCCTGGACCATCATAATTTAAATACAGTGTAAATTTACTAATGTTGATCCTGGACCATCATCATTTAAATAAAGTGTAAATTCACTAATGTTGATTCTGGACCATCATAATTTAATTACAGTGTAAATTTACTAATGTTGATCCTGGACCATCATCATTTAAATAAAGTATAAATTTACTAATGTTGATCCTGGACCATCATCATTTAAATACAGTGTAAATTTACTAATGTTGATCCTGGACCATCATCATTTAAATAAAGTGTAAATTTACTAATGTTGATCCTGGACCATCATCATTTAAATACAGTGTAAATTCACTAATGTTGATCCTGGACCATCATCATTTAAATACAGTGTAAATTTACTAATGTTGATCCTGGACCATCATCATTTAAATACAGTGTAAATTCACTAATGTTGATCCTGGACCATCATCATTTAAATACAGTGTAAATTTACTAATGTTGATTCTGGACCATCATCATTTAAATAAAGTGTAAATTCACTAATGTTGATTCTGGACCATCATAATTTAAATAAAGTGTAAATTTACTAATGTTGATCCTGGACCATCGTCATTTAAATACAGTGTAAATTCACTAATGTTGATCCTGGACCATCGTCATTTAAATAAAGTGTAAATTTACTAATGTTGATCCTGGACCATCATCATTTAAATAAAGTGTAAAATCACTAATGTTGATCCTGGACCATCATCATTTAAATACAGTGTAAATTTACTAATGTTGATCCTGGACCATCATAATTTAAATAAAGTGTAAATTTACTAATGTTGATCCTGGACCATCATCATTTAAATACAGTGTAAATTTACTAATGTTGATCCTGGACCATCATCATTTAAATAAAGTGTAAATTCACTAATGTTGATCCTGGACTATCATCATTTAAATACAGTGTAAATTTACTAATGTTGATCCTGGACCATCATCATTTAAATACAGTGTAAATTTACTAATGTTGATCCTGGACCATCATCATTTAAATAAAGTGTAAATTCACTAATGTTGATTCTGGACCATCATAATTTAATTACAGTGTAAATTTACTAATGTTGATCCTGGACCATTATCATTTAAATACAGTGTAAATTCACTAATGTTGATCCTGGACCATCATAATTTAATTACAGTGTAAATTTACTAATGTTTATCCTGGACCATCATCATTTAAATACAGTGTAAATTTACTAATGTTGATCCTGGACCATCATTTTTTAAATACAGTGTAAATTTACTAATGTTGATCCTGGACCATCATAATTTAAATAAAGTGTAAATTTACTAATGTTGATCCTGGACCATCATCATTTAAATACAGTGTAAATTCACTAATGTTGATCCTGGACTATGATCATTGAAATACAGTGTAAATTTACTAATGGTGATCCTGGACAATCATCATTTAAATAAAGTGTAAATTTACTAATGTTGATCCTGGACCATGATAATTTAAATACAGTGTAAATTTACTAATGTTGATCCTGGACCATCATCATTTAAATAAAGTGTAAATTCACTAATGTTGATCCTGGACCATCATCATTTAAATACAGTGTAAATTTACTAATGTTGATCCTGGACCATCATCATTTAAATACAGTGTAAATTTACTAATGTTGATCCTGGACCATGATAATTTAAATACAGTGTAAATTTACTAATGTTGATCCTGGACCATCATCATTTAAATAAAGTGTAAATTCACTAATGTTGATCCTGGACCATCATCATTTAAATACAGTGTAAATTTACTAATGTTGATCCTGGACCATGATAATTTAAATACAGTGTAAATTCACTAATGTTGATCCTGGACCATCATCATTTAAATACAGTGTAAATTCACTAATGTTGATCCTGGACCATGATCATTTAAATACAGTGTAAATTTACTAATGTTGATCCTGGACAATCATCATTTAAATAAAGTGTAAATTCACTAATGTTGATCCTGGACCATCATCATTTAAATACAGTGTAAATTTACTAATGTTGATCCTGGACCATCATCATTTAAATACAGTGTAAATTGACTAATGTTGATCCTGGACCATGATAATTTAAATACAGTGTAAATTTACTAATGTTGATCCTGGACCATCATCATTTAAATACAGTGTAAATTTACTAATGTTGATCCTGGACCATCATCCTTTAAATACTGTGTAAATTCACTAATGTTGATCCTGGACCATCATCGTTTAAATACAGTGTAAATTCACTAATGTTGATCCTGGACCGTCATCATTTAAATACAGTGTAAATTCACTAATGTTGATCCTGGACCATCATCATTTAAATACAGTGTAAATTTACTAATGTTGATCCTGGACCATCATCATTTAAATAAAGTGTAAATTTACTAATGTTGATCCTGGACCATCATCATTTAAATAAAGTGTAAATTCACTAATGTTGATCCTGGACCATCATCATTTAAATACAGTGTAAATTCACTAATGTTGATCCTGGACCATCATCATTTAAATAAAGTGTAAATTTACTAATGTTGATCCTGGACCATCATCATTTAAATACAGTGTAAATTCACTAATGTTGATCCTGGACCATCATCATTTAAATACAGTGTAAATTTACTAATGTTGATCCTGGACCATCATCATTTAAATACAGTGTAAATTTACTAATGTTGATCCTGGACCATCATCATTTAAATACAGTGTAAATTTACTAATGTTGATCCTGGACCATCATCATTTAAATAAAGTGTAAATTTACTAATGTTGATTCTGGACCATCATCATTTAAATACAGTGTAAATTCACTAATGTTGATCCTGGACCATCATCATTTAAATAAAGTGTAAATTCACTAATGTTGATTCTGGACCATCATAATTTAAATAAAGTGTATATTTACTAATGTTGATCCTGGACCATCGTCATTTAAATACAGTGTAAATTCACTAATGTTGATCCTGGAACATCGTCATTTAAATAAAGTGTAAATTTACTAATGTTGATCCTGGACCATCATCATTTAAATAAAGTGTAAAATCACTAATGTTGATCCTGGTCCATCATCATTTAAATACAGTGTAAATTTACTAATGTTGATCCTGGACCATTATCATTTAAATACAGTGTAAATTTACTAATGTTGATCCTGGACCATCATCATTTAAATAAAGTGTAAATTTTCTAATGTTGATCCTGGACCATCATCATTTAAATACAGTGTAAATTTACTAATGTTGATCCTGGACCATCATAATTTAAATAAAGTGTAAATTTACTAATGTTGATCCTGGACCATCATAATTTAAATACAGTGTAAATTTACTAATGTTGATCCTGGACCATCTTCATTTAAATAAAGTGTAAATTCACTAATGTTGATTCTGGACCATCATAATTTAATTACAGTGTAAATTTACTAATGTTGATCCTGGACCATCATCATTTAAATACAGTGTAAATTTACTAATGTTGATCCTGGACCATCATCATTTAAATAAAGTGTAAATTTACTAATGTTGATCCTGGACCATCATCATTTAAATACAGTGTAAATTCACTAATGTTGATCCTGGACCATCATCATTTAAATACAGTGTAAATTTACTAATGTTGATTCTGGACCATCATCATTTAAATACAGTGTAAATTCACTAATGTTGATCCTGGACCATCATCATTTAAATAAAGTGTAAATTCACTAATGTTGATTCTGGACCATCATAATTTAAATAAAGTGTAAATTTACTAATGTTGATCCTGGACCATCGTCATTTAAATACAGTGTAAATTCACTAATGTTGATCCTGGACCATCATCATTTAAATAAAGTTTAAAATCACTAATGTTGATCCTGGACCATCATCATTTAAATACAGTGTAAATTTACTAATGTTGATCCTGGACCATTATCATTTAAATACAGTGTAAATTTACTAATGTTATTCCTGGACCATCATCATTTAAATAAAGTGTAAATTTTCTAATGTTGATCCTGGACCATCATCATTTAAATACAGTGTAAATTTACTAATGTTGATCCTGGACCATCATAATTTAAATAAAGTGTAAATTTACTAATGTTGATCCTGGACCATCATCATTTAAATACAGTGTAAATTTACTAATGTTGATCCTGGACCATCATCATTTAAATAAAGTGTAAATTTACTAATGTTGATCCTGGACCATCATAATTTAAATACAGTGTAAATTTACTAATGTTGATCCTGGACCATCATCATTTAAATAAAGTGTAAATTCACTAATGTTGATTCTGGACCATCATAATTTAATTACAGTGTAAATTTACTAATGTTGATCCTGGACCATCATCATTTAAATAAAGTATAAATTTACTAATGTTGATCCTGGACCATCATCATTTAAATACAGTGTAAATTTACTAATGTTGATCCTGGACCATCATCATTTAAATACAGTGTAAATTTACTAATGTTTATCCTGGACCATCATCATTTAAATACAGTGTAAATTTACTAATGTTGATTCTGGACCATCATCATTTAAATACAGTGTAAAGTCACTAATGTTGATCCTGGACCATCATCATTTAAATAATGTGTAAATTCACTAATGTTGATCCTAGACCATCATAATTTATTTACAGTGTAAATTTACTAATGTTGATCCTGGACCATCATCATTTAAATAAAATGTAAATTTACTAATGTTGATCCTGGACCATCATCATTTAAATAAAGTGTAAATTTACTAATGTTGATCCTGGACCATCATCATTTAAATACAGTGTAAATTTACTAATGTTTATCCTGGACCATCATCGTTTAAATACAGTGTAAATTTACTAATGTTGATTCTGGACCATCATCATTTAAATACAGTGTAAATTTACTAATGTTGATCCTGGACCATCATTATTTAAATACAGTGTAAATTCACTAATGTTGATCCTGGACCATCATCATTTAAATACAGTGTAAATTCACTAATGTTGATCCTGGACCATCATCATTTAAATACAGTGTAAATTTACTAATGTTGATCCTGGACCATCATAATTTAAATACAGTGTAAATTTACTAATGTTGATCCTGGACCATCAGCATTTAAATACAGTGTAAATTCACTAATGTTGATCCTGGACCATCATAATTTAAAAAAAGTGTAAATTTACTAATGTTGATCCTGGACCATCATAATTTAAATACAGTGTAAATTTACTAATGTTGATCCTGGACCATCATCTTTTAAATACAGTGTAAATTTACTAATGTTGATCCTGGACCATTATCATTTAAATACAGTGTAAATTCACTAATGTTGATCCTGGACCATCATAATTTAATTACAGTGTAAATTTACTAATGTTGATCCTGGACCATTATCATTTAAATACAGTGTAAATTCACTAATGTTGATCCTGGACCATCATAATTTAATTACAGTGTAAATTTACTAATGTTTATCCTGGACCATCATCATTTAAATACAGTGTAAATTTACTAATGTTGATCCTGGACCATCATTTTTTAAATACAGTGTAAATTTACTAATGTTGATCCTTGACCATCATAATTTAAATAAAGTGTAAATTTACTAATGTTGATCCTGGACCATCATCATTTAAATACAGTGTAAATTCACTAATGTTGATCCTGGACCATCATCATTTAAATACAGTGTAAATTTACTAATGTTGATCCTGGACCATCATCATTTAAAAACAGTGTAAATTTACTAATGTTGATCCTGGACCATGATAATTTAAATACCGTGTAAATTTACTAATGTTGATCCTGGACCATCATCATTTAAATAAAATGTAAATTTACTAATGTTGATCCTGGACCATCATCATTTAAATAAAGTGTAAATTTACTAATGTTGATCCTGGACCATCATCATTTAAATACAGTGTAAATTTACTAATGTTGATCCTGGACAATCATCATTTAAAGAAAGTGTAAATTTACTAATGTTGATCCTGGACCATCATCATTTAAATACAGTGTAAATTTACTAATGTTGATCCTGGACCATCATTATTTAAATACAGTGTAAATTCACTAATGTTGATCCTGGACCATCATCATTTAAATACAGTGTAAATTTACTAATGTTGATCCTGGACCATCATCTTTTAAATACAGTGTAAATTTACTAATGTTGATCCTGGACCATCATCATTTAAATAAAGTGTAAATTCACTAATGTTGATTCTGGACCATCATAATTTAATTACAGTGTAAATTTACTAATGTTGATCCTGGACCATCATCATTTAAATACAGTGTAAATTTACTAATGTTGATCCTGGACCATCATCATTTAAATACAGTGTAAATTTACTAATGTTGATCCTGGACCATCATCATTTAAATACAGTGTAAATTCACTAATGTTGATCCTGGACCATCATCATTTAAATACAGTGTAAATTTACTAATGTTGATCCTGGACCATCATCATTCAAATACAGTGTAAATTGACTAATGTTGATCCTGGACCATCATCATTTAAATACAGTGTAAATTCACTAATGTTGATCCTGGACCATCATCATTCAAATACAGTGTAAATTTACTAATGTTGATCCTGGACCATCATCTTTTAAATACAGTGTAAATTCACTAATGTTGATCCTGGACCATCATCATTTAAATACAGTGTAAATTCACTAATGTTGATCCTGGACCATCATCATTTAAATACAGTGTAAATTTACTAATGTTGATCCTGGACCATCATCATTTAAATACAGTGTAAATTTACTAATGTTGATCCTGGACCATCATCATTTAAATAAAGTGTAAATTCACTAATGTTGATTCTGGACCATCATAATTTAATTACAGTGTAAATTTACTAATGTTGATCCTGGACCATCATCATTTAAATACAGTGTAAATTTACTAATGTTTATCCTGGACCATCATCATTTAAATACAGTGTAAATTTACTAATGTTGATCCTGGACCATCATCTTTTAAATACAGTGTAAATTTACTAATGTTGATTCTGGACCATCATCATTTAAATAAAATGTAAATTTACTAATGTTGATCCTGGACCATCATCATTTAAATACAGTGTAAATTTACTAATGTTGATCCTGGACCATCATCATTTAAATAAAGTGTAAAATCACTAATGTTGATCCTGGACCATCATCATTTAAATACAGTGTAAATTTACTAATGTTGATCCTGGACCATCATCATTTAAATACAGTGTAAATTTACTAATGTTGATCCTGGACCATCATCATTCAAATACAGTGTAAATTGACTAATGTTGATCCTGGACCATCATCATTTAAATACAGTGTAAATTCACTAATGTTGATCCTGGACCATCATCATTCAAATACAGTGTAAATTTACTAATGTTGATCCTGGACCATCATCTTTTAAATACAGTGTAAATTCACTAATGTTGATCCTGGACCATCATCATTTAAATACAGTGTAAATTCACTAATGTTGATCCTGGACCATCATCATTTAAATACAGTGTAAATTTACTAATGTTGATCCTGGACCATCATCATTTAAATACAGTGTAAATTTACTAATGTTGATCCTGGACCATCATCATTTAAATAAAGTGTAAATTCACTAATGTTGATTCTGGACCATCATAATTTAATTACAGTGTAAATTTACTAATGTTGATCCTGGACCATCATCATTTAAATACAGTGTAAATTTACTAATGTTTATCCTGGACCATCATCATTTAAATACAGTGTAAATTTACTAATGTTGATCCTGGACCATCATCTTTTAAATACAGTGTAAATTTACTAATGTTGATCCTGGACCATCATCATTTAAATAAAGTGTAAATTCAGTAATGTTGATCCTGGACCATCATCATTTAAATACAGTGTAAATTCGCTAAAGTTGATGCTGGACCATCATAAATACAGTTTGAAGACCAAACTGGCACCTTATGAAGTCGTATCAGGAAGAGAACAAATGGGATCTGCTACGTTCCAAATAATATTATAGTATTACAACATTATTTATAATAATGATATAGAAAGCAAAAAATTACTTTCTCAAACAATTGTGCGTTTCTTTACCAATTTTCATGTCTTTAATTAGATTAATAAGCAGACTGATTATTAAAAGTGGATACTTTAAGATACTTAAGGTTCAGGTGTGTGAACAGACAAATACACTTAGTAAAATGTAAACATGTCTGTCTTGGCTTTAGCCCATAAACATTTAAAAAAAAAGATATTTATTCATTTTTATTATTTGAAACTTTTAATAAGGATAATTTCAAAAATAGTTTTGGCACAAAATTGGCGCCCCTTCTAAACATCGCGTTTTGTGTCTGTTTTTATCATGACCAGTAGATGGCAGCATTGACTAGCACTTTCCCTTTTTTTCTGAACCAGGGGTCACCAAACTTTATTCTGGAGGGCTGATGTCCTGCAGAGTTTAGTTCCAACCCCAAGTAAACACACATTAACCTGCTAATAAAGCTCTTACTAGACATACTAGAAATGTCCTGGCAGATATGTTGTGGTAAGTTGGAGCTGAACTCTTTAGCACATCATCCCTCCTAGACCCCTGGTCCAAACACTTTAGATTGAACTAATATGCCAATTGATTTTAAACATATTCATCAACACACTAGCATGCTTTTAGTTCTTTGGTTTCTGTTAATATCATGGGAGATAAATAATATTTTCAATGTTTTTAATTATAAGTTTTTAAACAATAATAATAGTAATTGGTATTTGGTTTATATATTATATAAATATTTACATATATAAATGTAGCTTGTCTGAAAGTAATTATTAGCTTGAAATTTTGCCAATTGTTTTGTTTGATGTAGATGTTAAATGTTTTATTTTTATGTAGTATTTTTTTGTTTTAATACAGATTTTGATTTTAATAGAAAAGTGTGGTTTCTATATCTTGATGATTTTGTTTTAAATGCACCAATATATTTTGGCTATATTCACTGAGAAATGAATACAAACATTCATTATATATATTTTCCCCCAATTTCTATTTAACGGAAAGAAGATTTTTTTCAACACATTTCTAAAAACATATTTATTATTCATTCTTTTTCTTTTTAGCTTAGTCGCTTTATTAATCCAGGGTCACCACAGCGGAATGGACCGCCAATTTATCCAGCACGTTTTTACCCTTCCAGCCGCAACCTATCTCTGGGAAAACACATTTATTACATTTATTAAAATAATATTTTGCTAGATATTTTTAAGACACTTCTATACAGCTTAAGTGACATTTAAAAGCTTAACTAGGTTAATTAGGTTAAGGTTAGAGCAATAAGGCAAGTTATTGCATAACAATGGTTTGTTCTTTAGACTATCGAAAAAATAGGGGCTAATAATTTTGACCTTAAAATTGTTTCAAATTTTTTTTAAATAAAACAAATAAGACTTTCTCCAGAAAAAAAATATATAATCAGACATACTGTGAATATATCCTTGCTCTGTTAAACATCTCTTGGGAAATATATATATATATATATATATATATATATATATATATATATATATATATATATATTATATATATATTTTTTTAATTCAATGGGCCCCGCATTGAATTAAAAATATATATATATTTCCCAAGAGATGTTTACCAGAGCATTTTATATATATATATATATATATATATATATATATATATATATATATATATATATATTAATACATTAATGTTTGTATTCCTTTCTCAGTCAACATAGCTAAAATATTTTGCTGTATTTAAAACAAAAGTTTTTTTCATTGAAATAAGAATATCATTAGGACTACAAAAAACATTTTATTTGAAACTGTATTTAAATCTTATTGCAAACTCTAAAAATATATTTAACTATAATATTATTTACAGTTTAATAATTTTGACCTTAAAATTGTTTAAAAAAATTTAAAAATAAAACAAATAAGACTTTCTCCAGAAAAGAAATATTATCAGACATACTGTGAGTATATCCTTGCTCTGTTAAACATCTCTTGGGAAATATATATATATATTTTTTTAATTCAATGGGCCCCGCATTGAATTAAAAAAAAAAAAAAAAAAAAAAATATATATATATATATATATATATATATATATATATATATATATATATATATATATATATATATATATATATATATATATATATATATATATATATATATATATATATATATATATATTTATTTCCCAAGATATATATATATATATTAATGTTTGTATTCCTTTCTCAGTCAACATAGCTAAAATATTTTGCTGCATTTAAAACAAAAGAGTTTTGTTCATTGAAATAAGAGAAAAACATTTTAATTGAAACTGTATTTAAATTTTATTGCAAACTCTAAAAATATATTTAACTATAATATTATTTACAGTTTCTTCTGATTTATACCTGTTAATGAAAGTTTTATTTATTGTTTGTGTTTACTATTTTGGACTGTGAACTTTATTTTGTTTCTGTAAGTTGCAGTTTTGGCTTTGTAAAGCATCCTATTAGTATTAATTTCCTAATATATATATATATATATATATATATATATATATATATATATATATATATATATATATATATATATATATATATATATATATATATATATATATATATATATATATATTTAAAGAGAGATATGTGTACTAATTTATATTTAGCACTATAATAATAACATTTTTTTAAAATAAAAAGCATTGGATGCTTTCACTTTGAATCTTGGGCCTATTATTTTTTTATTATTTATTTTTTTTAATTTCTTTGTTTATTTATTTTCCATTTAAACCCTTATGCCAAGCCACAGAATGAGCATCAACAATATGACCACAGACGTGTGCTTGTCTGTTTTCTATTAGATTTGACTACACTTTGTCCTCTTAACCACAAGTTCAGTCCTGAAAAAATCTATACAATTTATAATACTGGCAAACTACTTTGATACACTACATTTGCTGAAAGCATATTTAACAATTAAATGTGATTTTATGTGCCAGTGGAAGGGCATGAGAACTGTGGGATGTTCTCTGAAACTCATCCATAACGGCGGGACATGTTATAGGTCATGTGTCATGAGAACTGGCCAGTGTCCTTCTCCTCTGCAGGCTGGACTGAAGCAAAAGAATGAATACAGCAGCTCAATTTTATTACACTGCTATATATAGGCAGATTGAAGCTCACAGACTGATCCAGTTGAAATGTAGTGATATCTGTGCTCTGACATTTTAACTTTCAGCTGTTGTCTGGAGGAGATCACAGGACGGGCACCTTAGATATTTTCCTTGTAACGGCACTTCACTTCCCTTTGACCCTTGACCTCAGCCTAATATCCATAGCAAAAGGCCTCTTAGACTTTACAACAGCGATGACTGAAGCTTTTGAAAACAAGATTCTCTAGCAGTAAAAATGCAGGTGGCTCCGTCAATAATGATGTAATAAAAATGACATTTTTGATTCTTTTTTAAAGGAGAATTTGGTTGCATATTCCTAAGCTTTGCAACATGTTTAAGTTTTTTAAAGCTTTATTTGATAAATATAAATATGCAAATGTTAGCAAGTTTTGGATATGTAGATCTCCATAAAGTGCATCCTTACATCAGGTCATGTAAAGCAGTATTTTTCAACCACGTTCCTGGAGGACCACCAGCTCTGCACATTTTCCACGTTTCCTTAACCAAACATGCCTGATTCAGATCATCAGGTCATTAGCAGAGACTAAAAGACCTGTAATGGGTGCGACAGATAAATGAGACATCCAAAGCATGCAGTGCTGGTGGTCCTCAAGGAACATGGTTGAGAAACACATGTAAATGATGGGTCAATCAAAAAAAAAAAAAGTATTAAAATCCAGAGCGTGTGTGTGTGTGTATGTGTGTTGTGAAGAGGTAATAAAAACCATTACAATAGGTGACCGTTTTAACTTTTGAATGAACTGACCAGGAAAAAATTACTGGCCCACAAAAATTGCTTCGAAATATCAAATATATCAATACAAATATTGTCAACGTCTTTTACTTTGAATTAGGTCTGGGTTTGTTTTTATTTTTGAAACTGATTGATCAGTTTCATTAATTTGAACTTATACACATAATCTGTTAAGTGGAAAATGCTGTTTTAAATAAAGTATGTTATAAGTTCCAGTGTTTATCACATTAAAGCACTTTTACTGATGCTATAGTATATAGTTGTCATATGTCTGAAAGCAACCAGTTAGCAGGGGTAAACAGCACCTCAACTACCATCAAGAGCTTTGGGTTAACTAATATACAGAACTGAAAAAAACTAAAAAAAAAAAAAAGATTGTGTATGTGTGTGTTTGTAAGTATAAGCATGAATGTCACATAGGTCCAGGGCCTTTGTTTGCAAGCACAATTGAATACGATTAAGCTTCTGAATGCTATTATATTCAGTCTCTCACATTAATTTCAATAGATGGTCAGTTTTGATCAAATCAATATAAGCTCAGATCAAAGAGGCATGTGATCAGTTAGTTCCTAACCCAATCCTCATATAAAGACAATTGTCAAAAAGATTAAATCTATATTTGGTCAGAATACAAAGTATTATACACTATTAGCAAATAACTTGACTTCTAGTTGATCATTTAGTATCAAAAGTGGCTTATTTGAAAGACAAAGACCATTAGATTATGCTTATTTTACCAAAATAATCCTTCATCTTAGCCCAGGAGCGCAATCCAGCTGAAGAATTTACTTCTGTGATTTTTAATGTAATGGGCAGAACAAATGTCTTGATACCTCAGGCTGTTGATGTTCCCATACAGTCTGCAGATCTCTCGCATGCCCCCACACTGAATGTAACCCCAAACTATGATTTTTCCTTCACCAAACTTGACTGATTTCTGTGAGAATCTTGGGTCCATGTGGGTTCCAATAGGTCTTCTGCAGTATTTGTGACGACTGGGATGCAGTTCAACAGATGATTCATCAGAAAAATGTACAGTACCTTCTGCCACTTTTCCAAATGATCAACAAGAAGTCAAGTAATTATTTGTTTTTCTTACAAGTGGGATTGACGACAAGACTTTTGTCAGGTAATTTTTGACCAGAAAGTGTATCAAAGTAGAAAAAATGCTAAAAATTAAATCATAATTATTTTTTAAATTGGACACAGTTACAACTAACTCTATGTGAATAAAGTCAGTTTCACCATAAAGCAAATGATATTTTTGAGGAAAAGGAAATCCGGGTCAAAATGACCTGAAAAGAACATGAAGGTTAAGAGATGCGGTCTAACCTCAAGATCTGTGGAGCGATTAGTCACAGCTGCTGATTGCAGGAATCATGTCTTTACAGCCGCGTCCTTTGATCGTTGAAGAAGGTACAGGCCTGCGAACAGCGATTACTACCTTGTAGATCTCAGCTGGAAGATAACAGAGTTTGTCTATTGCCGATATACGAGTCCCTGGGGTGCCGGCCCTGATCTTGGCCTCCCTTTGGGGCCCCTCAGGAAGTGAAGAGGGGGCCCCGAGCCTCGGCGGAACAAACCTGCCCAACTGTAAATTTCTGGCAAAAGAATGGTCGCGTGTGAGAAGACTTCCTGTGGCTTCCTTGCGGCCTGGAAAAAATGTATCCTTAGAAGTCTCCTGACACGCACAAGCCCTGATTGAGGAGACACAAAGAAAGACGGACAGACACACACCCAATTTGGGAAGTGTGGGCTGCACCTGCTGCTTTTTGGGGAGAATAGAGGAAGCTGTAAGATTGTCTCCTACAACCCAAAAATATTTCTTCCTAACAAGAAAGAGATGGACAAAGAATGACAGGTGGTGGGAGAAAGAGTTTAATGCACCTTGAAGTATGAGTTTCCATCTTTGTAAGGGTACTTGAAAGTCTTATGAATATTTCAGAGGCACCTGTCATTGCTGATGAAATTCTTCTGCTTTTGACAGGCATGGGAAATCTCATCTCTCTGACAAATCCAGTCTGTCTGGGGATCAGCAGATATAAGACGAAGGCTTTTGACCTAGAAGAAGATCATCCTTCCACTTGTTCTCAAGTGTAAGATGATCGTGATAGATTACTGATAATGCCATTCTCTGTATTGGCTTGTTACAAACACACTTTGATAATTCACACTACTACTTTAGACTTTGAAGTTGCAGTGTAACAAATGTAGCAACAGTCCAGGGTTATCAGAATAAAAAAAAACTGCACGGAGGCAGGGACTTGGATGGAGGCAGATCTGAATGTGAACTTGATGAACTTCCCTGCAAACAAGCCTGTGCTGGTCCTTAATTGTCCCACTTAGGACTAGCAAAAGGGTCCCCAGTAGGCTGCCACCACAGGGCCATTGAGAGTTTGCTCAATGCCAAAACGTTGGCCCTCATCTAGCCCCGAGGAAGCCCACACTATATAGGCCCACATAGTGATTCTGCTTGTTAACATCAGGTGTTTATCCTCAGTTCTCAGCAACACTCAATTTTTCCCTTAATTATCTAATTAACTTCATCAATGCTTTTAAACTCCTGTAGGATTGAGTTTTATAGTTTAAGCAGTTACGATTTTTGAATCCATTCTAAAGGAACTATACTCTCGTTTTGCCATAATAATTAAGGAAATTTGCTGCAGTACCATGGATGCTGTAGGTGCAATGATACTACGCAGCGCCTGGCAATTTTCTCCAGCTAGGTAATTTCTTCTTACATGACTGGCACTAATATCTGGAAGGATAGTTCCTCGTCACATCCACCTAGAAATAAGCAAGATTCATTTTCCTTTGGACTAATCCTAACCCTTAAGACTGGTTTATACTTCTGCGTCAAGTAATCGGCGTGACCCACGGCGCATGCAATGCACATAGCCATACTTCTGCACTCTGTTTCTGTTGCTCTGCAATAACATTTCAGAAACTCTAGCTGGCAGTAGGTATTTATGTTCCTCTTTGTCAAGTTTCTTCGCTGCTGTTTTGTTTTTTCTGAATGCTACCTTAATGTAAAAGTGGCTCAAACTCACTCATTTTGAGGTGGGAACGGGCGGACGTGCAACAACTTTAATCTTAAGGTAAGCACAAAACAACAGTCTTCATCTGGAGCTCCTTCACGGGACTCCACATTTGTAAACACTCGCTGCATTAAGCTCACTTGGCTTGGCTCACTTGGCTTTTTCACCCCATACTCATTAGCGATATCAAGTCGACCAATTACAGAACTTGTGCTATCCGTCGTTGCGACTTGTAGTTTTTTTGCCGACGGCCACGACGTGGGCTATGTGTCTACGCGTAGGCAACGCCGTAGCATACATGTACAGTTGACACAGAAGTATAAATCAGCATTTACTCTCACCTAGCAGCAAGGAAGCCCTCACTAGGCCCACATAGTGAATCAAAGGTTTATCCTTAATTATCAACAACACTCAGTTAATCCCTTAATTATTTGATTAACTTCACTAATGCTTCTATGTTTTTGAACTTCTGGAGTAGAGTTTTACAGTATAAACTATTACCGTTTTTTAAACCATTCAAAACTAGAAAATATACTCTTGTTCTGCCGTAATAATCAAGAAAAAATTGATGCAGTACCATGGATGCTGTTGGTGCAGTGATATTAAGCAGAGCCTGGACATTTTCCCCAGCTAGGTAACTTCTTTCAACACGACTGGCACTAATATCATTGGTCCTGTTGCTGCCATGGTACAGGAGAAAAGTATCTTGATTATAACACTGGAATGGGAGGATATTCCTAGCCATATCGGTCTAGAAAAGAGCAACATTATATTTTCCGTTTGTCTTAGTACATGATGTAAGTGTTAAACTTTAAATAGCAAAATAATCGAAACTCTTTGGTCATTTTTGAAAGGGATGCTAATGGTCTAATCTGATTAAATGATCTATGCTAAGCTAGGCTAAAGGTGTTCCTACCATCCCAGAGATCAACTGAATGAATTCAGCAATGGTAAAACTAATTCTTGGGCCTATATTGAGCCTATTTTCTAAAACAAACCAAAAAAACTGGAGAAAGATTTCCCAATAGACTAGTTTGTCTATTTAAATAATATATCTGCCACCAAAATATTGATATACACTGTAGATTTTCCCCCTCTTTTTTGAAGTGTTAAGTGTGTGTGTGTGTGTGTGTGTGTGTGTGTGTGTGTTGGTGTATGGTCTTGTTTTGTATGTCAGAGTCCAAGAGTTATGGAGCAATAGGACATGAATAGACTTCCTTTTCCTGTACAGCTTTTGGCAGGATCCTACCATTGACCCTTACCTGCAGGGGTCAGTCAACATTTCACACTGTGGGTCTGTGCGCTGTGCAAATCCCCTGCTGACGCTGCATCCAGGAGGGTCATGTGATGTCAAAATAATGACATATTCCTGCACACTCACACCGGGGATATTTACCAAACCTTTTTCCAGCATATTTGTGGAGTTACATGCAGTTGAAGAACAGACTTCTCATCCCCTCTGGATGGACACACATTAACCACACATTAATGCTGTGAAGAATCAGCTGTCCTCAAAACACATTTTTGCTCTTCCGACCCTTTCTCTCCACCCCCCCCCACCCCCCCCCCCCCACTCTCTCAAACTCACACACAAACACAGACACACATATGGCCACAATATGAGATATTAGACATTGATCTTAGTCATACTTTTTATGTACTACACTACAATACAACATTATACACAATGATAAACTTGTACCTTCTCTCTATATCCTAAGTACTCATGCTATTCAAAATAATGTCTGAATATGTATTTTTTTTTTTTGACATGTTGACTCACGGGGTCAAAAAACATCATTTTAACTGCAGAAACAAATCTTTTTAATTAATTTTTTTATTTTTATCTTGAAGCTTGATACATTTTTTCTGAAATTATCACAACATTAGAACAATTATTCATTTTCTATTTTCATATTTTTTTAAGACGTTTGAAGACGTTTACGGTACAACAGTGGTCCCTTGGGGCAATCTAGACCAGCCAACTTTAAAATCCTTTTACACCACAAAAACTAAATTGTAAAAAACATTTCACACTTCACACCATTATTTCACATTTAACACTGATGAAATATTGCACACTGATGAGGAACATCTAGACCTTTACAGAGTTGCTTTTCATGTTGCTTCATACAAAGTGATTTTGAGGATTGTAATTAAATTTAGCTTTTTGATTTTTAGAGGGTTAGCGAAGACAAGTCATTTTTGACTCAAAAGGAATATTTTTTGGTTAACATCAAGTTGAGATTGATCAACAACAATGGGTTTCAGCACAGGGACTTTTATTTTTAGTAAGCTGGTTCAACCACTTCTGGTTAACTTTCATTTCATTTCATTTGCCATTTTAAAATTGGAAAGTTTAAGATCTGTTAGCTTTTTTTTTTTTTTTTTTTTTTTACAAAATTAACGACTTACACTGCCTGCCTGATGTATGATATGATGTGGGTCTCAGAAGTACTGCATTAAATTTCGTTGTTCCACTCCATGCTTTTAAAACATGGAAATTATTTTACCACAGTATTTTCAATGGAGTTTCATCACCCGTCTGGTGCTTCTGTTTAAACTTGTTTTTTATCTTGTTTTACTCTTGGACAACTAAGTGAATGCTATTTAATATGTCTATTTAACTGAGTATAGTTTAATTAATTGTCATTAGCAATGCTGTAGAAGTAACCTAATACAAGTGAAAATAGTCACATGGTGAGGCACTTACTTTTTTAAACAAATAAATATTTTTGAGAGGGACATGGTGGCACAGTGGGTAGCACGATTGCCTCACAGCAAAAAGGTCGCTGCTTTAAGCCTGTGCTGGATCAGTTGGCATTCTGCATAGAGTTTGCATGTTCTCCCCGTGCTTGCGTGGGTTTCCTCCGGGTGCTCTGGTTTCTCTCACAGTCCAAAGACATGCTGTACAGGTGAATTCGGCAAGTTAAATTGGCCGTAGTGTACAATATGTGTGTGATTGTGTATGGGTGTTTCCCAGATATGGCTGGAAGGGCATTCGCTGTGTAAAACATGCTGGATAAGTTGGCGGTTCATTCTGCTAAGGCGACCCCAGATTAATAAAGGGAATGAATGTATGAATTTAGCATAGATGCTTCACATAGACCATTTGGTTGAATAGAAAGTTTGATGAGAAGCTGAAGTGCAGAGTGATGTCATCAAAATTGCATTTTCATTTTAGCAGAAGCGAGAGACAATATCTCTGAATGTATACATCCAGAACATGAGATTTTTTTATTGTTTTTTAAAAATCTTTATTGTCTAAAGCCCATTACATATCGTTTTGTCAATCTGATCACAACACCAAATACAGGAGTAAACAGGATCTAAAGCATTTTTTTCTTAATCAGCATTTCACAACAAATGCTACTTGTGTTAGTTTAATGTAAATATTGAATTAGATTTTTAACAAAAGCCATAGAATGTTGGTTCATCGCGAAGGGAGAGTTTTTAGAGTTCTAAAGTTTGTCAACCCCCTCTTCCCATAACACACACTAACACCTGCTCTTCTCACTCAAATGTATAAACCCTACAGCCAACACAGCTTGCTCTGCTCCTAAACAAGACTGTCGGCTTTTCTCTGACGTGATGTTATTGGCCCTGTATATATGTGTATTCAGCTGCAGTATTAGCTCACTGAATCATTCTGTCCAACTGAGAACATCACGCCTGTCATTACATGACAAATGCATAACTTTCAAATTAGAGACATTTTGCATTCATTAACTTAAGTCAGTTTGGTTCTACATCTTATAAATGTTTTAAAAAATAGCAATTAAACATAAAAATGAACATTAACGAAGAAATTTATGTTACTTTACATTTACATTACATTATGTTACTTTACATTTAAAATTTTATTCTCTCCGTGTTCATGTGGGTTTCCTCCGGGTGCTCCAGTTTCCCTCACAGTCCAAAGACATGCAGTACAAATTAATTAGATGCACTAAATTGTCCATAGTGAATGTGTGAATGAGTATGTATGGGTGTTTCCCAGTGTTGGGTTGCAGCTGTAAGGGCATCCTCTGCATGAAACATATGCTGGAATAGTTTCCGGTTCATTCCACTGTGGCGACCTCTGAAATTATAGAGTTTCCCATAGTTTTCCAGTACTGGGTTGCAGCTGGAGGGTCATCCGCTTAATTAAACATATGCCAGAGCAGTTGATGGTTCATTCTGCTGTGGCAAAACTTGATAAATCAGAGAATAAGACAAAGATAATTGAATAAACAAATTATTATTTACCATAGTTTGTGATTCAAGGTGTTTTAATTATTTATGCTGTCAAGTTGCATTATAGAATCTTTTCTCTGAATTAATTCTTCTGAATAAATTTTTCTGAATTAATTTTGCTTTAACAAAGTGACTAGTCACACTTTATTTTAAGGTGTATTAATTTAACTACTGTATAACATTAATTAATTAGATTTACTTGCTGTATGTTTAGTGTTAGAATATGTGTTAGGTCTAGGGTTAGTACATCTATTCATTCCTTTATTTTTTTCCGGCTTAGTCCCTTAATAAATCAGGGGTCGCCACAGCAAAAATAAACCGTCAACTTATCCAGCATATGTTTTACGCAGCGGATGCCCTTCCAGCTGCAACCCCTCACTAGGAAACACCCATACACTCTCATTCACACACATACACAATGGCCAATTTAGCCTACCCAATTCAACTATACCACATGTCTTTGGACTTGTGAAGGAAACCGGATATTTAATTGTTTGGAACCAAACATTTTTTGTGTTGGTTATGCAAATTCATGAAGAAACAAAACAAAAAGAAAAGATGCTTTTTATACAGCTTATAGTACTTCTATTGCAGAGAAGTTTTATGTTTAAGATATTATACACACTGTTAACAATTTCTTGTAGAATCTACAATAACTTAGTTGCAGCAGTTTGCCAGTAACTTACTTTAAATTAGTTACAACAAAAATACTTTATTTTCATTTACAGCACCATTTATTTTCATATATATATATATATATATATATATATATATATATATATATATATATATACAGATGTCCCTACTTTAATTTGTTCCCTTTGTCGCCGTTCACCATGGCGGCAGCGGTAGTTGGTGCGCCAGCAACTTTTGACCACTGCTGCAAATTATTTATCGTCTGTTCATTTTCTCTGCTTATTTCTCTTTTACACGCATGCAGAAAAAGTAAAAAAATCTGCTTGTTTAAAAAAGCGCAATATGTCCACTAATGTATAATAATAATAATAATAGCTAATATGTACATAATGCCGGGATGCGTCGTGCTTTGACTGGATATCTAGGTCAAAAGCAAAATTGTTACATGGCATAGGCTATAAAATATAATTCACAACCTGGGATGCGTTTCCCAAAACCATCGTTAGTCAACTAAGGTCGCAAGTTCCGTCGTTACAAGCATAGTTCATTGATTTGCTGTTTCCCAAAAGATAGTATATAATAGTTTAGTTATGTTACTGTAAAATATTCAGTAAATTTTACAATGCAACTTTAAAATACAGCAACATACTGCTGTATATTACAGTTAAATACTGTGTCATTTACAAAATGTAATACAATGTGTGTATTCATATAGCTCATTTAATGTGTATGGCCATACACCCAAATCACTTCACTGTCATGAGGGAGGTCTCTCCACTACATTACCAGTGTGCAGCACACACTTGGATGATGCAATGGCAGCCACAGGAAAACAGCGCCAGTGCGCTCACCATACACCAGCTATAGGGGGAGTGAAGAGACAGTGATAGTCAATTTGGTGGATGGGGATGATCAAAAGCCCATGATGGGTAAGGGCCAAAGGAAGGATTTTGGCCAGGAAAGACGGCACTCACTGATAGTATAGTGTCTTATTCACTATACTGGGGCATTAGGACTCACACAGACTGCAGGTTGAGCACCCCCTGCTGGCCTCACTAACAGCACTTCCAACAGCAACGTAGTTTTCCCATGTGGTCACCCATCCAGTTACTGATCAGGCCCTGCGTAGCTTCACTGAGTAACCGGTCTTGGGCTGCAGGGTGATATGGCTGTGCCCAAAAGTCGTTAAAGTGCTTCACATTGATTCAAAAAGTCGCTTTGTTAAAATGTGGTCAAAATTTCGATACCAAAAATTGTTGAGACAGAGAACAAGATCCCATTAAGTGATCTAAAAATGTAAATGAATGGAAAGCTCACGGGAACCATGAGTTTTTGACAAGATATTTATTTATTATTTTACATTGAATAGCATTTTGCATTCAGACTGTAATGTTGCCAAAACTATCCCTAATACATGACTAAAATGCAGTATAATGCATGCCAGTAGCAGAGGTCAGCATTTGGTGATATCACTTTGTTAAAATGTGGAGTCAAAATTTCGATTTCAAAAGTTGTCGAGCCAGAACAGATCCCATAAAGTGATTCGAAAATGTAAAAAAATGGAAAGCTCATGTGAACCCTGAACTTTTGACAAGAGATTTATTTATTATTTTGCCAATAGTATTTCAGTAGTTGGCAATATCACTTTGTTAAAAAAAATAAATAAACTCAAAAGCCAGTGCACCTACAGGCCTGTAGAGACATTCTTGTTTTTATTGTCAAGAAATGGGCATGTCTATTAAACATGTTTAAAAGTTTGCCCCCAAAACCTAATTTTAGTGTATATTTTGTACTGTAAATTCTTTTAAAAACGTAATTTTAGTGTATATTTTGTACTGTAAATTCTTTTAAAAACGTAATTTTAATGTATATTTTGTACTGTAAATTCTTTTAAAATGTTTTTGTTTTTTAATGTAAACAATGTGAAATGCCTTTGAAACTTAATATAAAGCTTTAACTGGTGATTGTTTGGAACTCTCATATCAGTGATCAACTTCATTGATTATTGCCCTCCCCAGGCTTGTAAAAACAGCATGCAGGTGTTTTGAAAGTGTGGTAGGTGTCGTAGGCTATGGGAGGGGGTTGTTGGTGCAGCTGAGGGGACAGAAAGCCCAGGGTTTAAGTGACACTGGCATGTTTGTGAAAGCTGCACCAAGTGACATATTACGGGCCGTGGATGCTCCGAGAAAATAAATGAGACAGGGAAAGAGGGTCTGGAAACCATTTGCCACTGTCTCACTCTCTCTTTCTTAGATCATTCTTAACATCTGCCTTGTGTTTATTTACCCAACACCCGCTTCTGGCTATAAACAAACCATCTCTGCATGAGCTCAGTCCCTGCAGAAGCTCACAGACTACAGCCCTACTCCTGTCCCTTGACCACAAACCAAGCCAGCAAACATATATAAACATTATCTGTATTCTTGCTAATGACATCTGCTTTGATCCATTCACTACACTAATAACAAAATGCTGGATTAATGCAACGATGGGACAAAACTAATGTTAGGTTAACTATTTGAGTTTAATTTTAATTATATTTTTGAATTAAATGCATGGATTTACATGACTACTGTGAGAATGTATGTAATCATGCATAAAACCCATGCATTTTTTGTGTTGGTCATGCACATTCATATAAAAAAAAAAAAACGATAATCAAAAGACAGTACTTTTTATATACAGTGCTCAGCAGAAATGAGTCCACCCCATATTCAAAATCAATATTTTTTTTATCCAATTCTCAGTGAAATGAGATCTATATAAATGGAAAGATAATACATTTATGTATAACATACTGATTCAAACTACTATATTAATAAAATCCACTTTGTTAAAATGCAGAGTAGAATTTTCTATAGATCCCCTAAAGTAATTCAAAAATGGGAATGAATGGAAATAATCTTAATTTGTGACCATTATCTTTTTTTTCAAAATTAAGATTTAAACATAATCTGAAAGCTGAATAAATAAATGCATATTAACTCAACTGCTGGGTTTGTCTATACACTGTAAAAAATTCAACTTAAAAAAGTTGAAATTACTTGTATTTTTGGAAGTGATGTTAGTGAGGCCAGCAGGGAGCGCTCAACCTGCAGTCTATGTTAGTCCAAATTCCCCAGTATAGTGAAGGGACACCATACTGTCAGCGAGTGATGTCTTTCAGATCATGTGACGTTAAACCGAGGTTTCGACTCTCTGTGGTCATTAAAAATCCCTTCTCATAAAGAGTATGGATGTAAACCCAGTGTCCTGGCCAAAGTCCTTCCATCGGCTCCTAATAAACATGGCCTCGCAATCCTCCCCATCCACCAAATTGGCTCTATCACTGTCTCTCCACTCCACCAATAACGCTGTTGTCCTGTGGCTGTCGTCGCATTCATCCAAGTGGATTCTGCACATTGGTGGTGGTGTGAGGAGACAATACACAATAATAAATGTGCTATATACATACACATTACATTACAAAAATCTGTAAAAATGTCTGTACAATTACATTTAACACATTTACTTGTTTACCTAAATCAAAATTTTCTTCATTAGGTTAAAAAGATTAGTTTTGCAAGCAAAACTTTGCAAGTTCACCCAAAAAAAGCTTCTGCCAACTTGTTGCTTAAGTTGAATTAATCTCAGATCTATTTCTAACCCTAACAACAATGATAAAAATAATAGTAACACCAATAGTAACAATAATGTCATTATTATTAACAACAACAACAAAATACGCTCATTCATTCATTTTCTTTTTGGCTTAGTCCCTTTATTAATCTGAGGTAGCCACAGCGGAATGAACCGCTAACTTATCCAGCATATGTTTCATGCAGCCGATGCCCTTCCAGCTGCAACCCATCTCTGGGAAACATCCATACACTCTCATTTACACTCATACTCTACGGACAATTTAGCCTATCCAATTCACCTGTACTGAACAACAAAGTACTATAGCAATAATGCTAACATAATTAGAAATTATTATTCATTTCTAATTAAATTTTTATGGGGGAGGAGGGAGGGGGGGCAGCTCTACAAAAGAAACACTTAGCGCATGTGCGTGGGTTTCCTCAGGGTGCTCCAGTTTCTGCAACAGTCCAAAGACATGTGCTATAGTTTAATTTAATAAGCTAAATTGGCTGTAGTGTATGTGTGTGAATGCAAGAGTGTATGGGTGTTTCCCAGTACTGTGCTGCGGGTGGAAGGGCATACACTGTGTAAAACGTATTCTGGATAAGTTGGTGGTTCATTCCACTGTGGCGACCCCTGATTAATAAAGGGACTAACCCGAAAAGAATATGAATTAATAAATAAGGAAATTACACATGGCAATATTACACATGGCGAAATTACACATATTTACCTTAATTCGGTCCACTAGCCTCAATCAAGTTTGGTTTTTTGCTCTTCATTAGAAAAGTTTGGGCACCCCTGTTGTAGAGGTTTTAGAATGCTTGTTTGGCACAAACCAAGATTAGGATGGAAGTGCACACTTAGTGCCAGGAAGAACCAAAAAGGGGTTTTCACAGCGATGCCATAGAACATTTTAGTAAGAAGTACACGTTTTTAGAGTGCAGAACAATTCCATAATCCAAAAGAAACTTTTTTTTGACAGTAAAGATATCTTTATGAATTATAAGTTTCCATAGATGTTAGATTTTCTGATGGAGACATGCATCAATTCTGTTAAATTTGTTTTTGATTATTTATTAAAGTGTGTTCTAATAAGACCAAACCTGTCAAGTGTGACCACACTCTCAAAGCTGAAGTGAATCTGTTGTTACATAATTAAACAATGCTTTACTGGAACAACAAACAAATGTGACCCTAGAGCACAAAGACAGTCCTATGTTGCACAGGTTTAGAATAGCCAAAAATGCACTGTGTAAGTGATAATTATCGCTTTTCTAACATGTGAAAAAATCATTAGAGAATTAAGTAAAGATCATGAAAAACATTTTGTAAATTTCCTGCTGTGGATATATCACTAGTTAATTTCTTTTTAAAAAATAAATATTTATATTTTAATGAATTTTTCATGAACAATCAAAGAGAAACACATACACAACACTCTGTACTGTCCAGGATAAATCCCATACAATGAGTCAATAAGTAAAACAACGACAACATAGTTTAGTTTTAAGAAATCAGTAAATAATAATAAACAAAATAGATAAATTAAGTCTTAGAGGTTGAGTGGCTGGTCTCGTTTCCAGTTATTTGAGAAATAAACCCCAGAAACTAAAATTTTTTCCAATGGAATGAGTCCTCTGTATACTGTATTACTGAAATCATGTCTGCAATCCACAATTGAAATTAAGGGTTGAAGATGATATCCAATGCTAGAGCACAAGCCTTTTACCCACAACCATACCTAAAGACAAAGACTGCTGAAGTCCATCTGTGAGATGAGAAATGTGTTGTGATTATCCCAGAATAGCAAGTCCTGCATCAGGTGGTATCATTAGTTATTTTCTGATTAATAATGTCCATTACTACTTAATTTGAAAAAACTTTAAAGATGATTTTCTTAAATTTTTATAATTTTTTCCTCAGATTGCAGATTTTTAAATATCTCAACCAAATATTGCCCTGTCCTAATAAATTAATTTATAGATCAATGAAAAGTTTATTCATTCAGCTTTCAGATTATGCTTAAATCTCAATTTAATTTTTGAAACACAATTATGATTGGTTTTGTGGTCCAAGGTCACAACTTAAGACTATTTAGGAAGATCAAGTGAAATTTGTTTCATTTGTTTGTTGTTCCAACAAAGCATTGCTTTATTGTGTATATTGGTTCAAGGAGATTATTAGGGCAAATGAGGATGGTCAAATTGCCCATAAGCTGAGGTCACAGATGAGAGGTCAAAGGTTAGTGAGTTTGGTCACATAAGCACATATGGTTGATTTAAACTCTTGCATTCCTTCACACTGAAACACAAACTCAGTTAGAGAAATCCTCATCATTTAGCAGCAAGACACATTTTTCTTATATGACAAGGCCAGTCAACAATTATGACAAGAAGGAAAGGGAAAACTTATATTTGTGAGTGAGTTTGAAGCAGAAGCAACAAAATGTTCGAAGCCAGGGACAAAATAGAAGACAAATTTCAGTCTGAATATGGGACTATAAAAATAATATACAACTGACAAGTATTGGTTGATTATATAAAGAAAAGTGAGAAAAAGAAAAGAGTTGACAGAGAGAGACCCCTGCTGTTCTTTATCGTGCTCTCATGATCGTTTAGCCACTGAATGAAAACAAACCGCAGCGGGTCAACAAATCACATTTACATCATGTCATTCTAGCGCAGATCTCAATGACTGGTATTTAAAGTCAAATTATACTACACTTCTGATTGATCTATAATCAATTAACATATTTTAAAAATAAAGTTTTTAATTTTTTTTCATATTTGTTTAAAAAAAACAAATGCTTGGTAAATAAAGACAGAAGTGCCTGTGTAAATAAACATGAGGTTGATTCTGTGTATCATTGGAGTGCGTTTGCCAGCGTGTTTGTTGCACTTTCATTACAGACTTTGTGTTATTTTAAACGCCTCACTTTCAAATGGCTGCGCAATAAAAGCACTACATTTAGAGAATAATTACCGACTGAGAGTTCGGCTGCCTGCAGGTGCAACTTCTGTTTCGTTTGGTTTTTCGTTGCAGTTCATTACACCAGCTATTTTATTAAAAGTCGGTTTTTCTTGATTTCTTTCCACATCGTTAACTAATACCACCACTACTAAACTGAGTAACCTGCAGCCTTATAAAAATGCAATATTATCATGTTGCCATTTGGCAAGTTGAAGTAATAAACACAAATGATGCTTAAAAATAAAAGGGAAACATTTTTTTTGTAACAAGAAACAGTGATGACTGACATGAAATAACTGCACAGCTTAATTTAATATATTAAATGAGTATGTATGGTCATTTTAAATAAAGGAGACATAATTTAGAGTTCACTCAAAAATTAAAATGGACACACTATTTCCTCAATCTCGTCTTTTATGAGTTTCTTTTTTTCTGTTGAACACAAAAGAAGATAGGCCTATTGTGAAGAATGTTAGAAACTGATAACCGTTGACACCAATGGTACGACAAACATACTATGGAAGTCAGCAGAAAGAAAACTAACTCAAAAACGTTTATGACAAGTGAAGGGTGAGTAAATAATTACATAGTTTTATGTTTTGGGTGAAATATAATAATAGTAAAAATTATGATTAAAATAAATCGAAATATACAAAGTTTTTGTTTTAAAAAGAAATGAAACATTTTAGCACTTTTAACTAACTACATAGGTTAAGGTTAAGTTTGAGTTCAGGGTTTGTGATTTGAGTTACTGCAAATGGTTAATAAGTAAGTAGCCTACATAGAGGAAGTGTAAAATGATTATAATAAATTGTTGGTATTTACATAGAAAAGTATTTTCAACATTACTATGGCACTCCCATATATCTGACACCTGTCCAGAACAAAAAGCTTTTGATATGAGCTAAGTTATAAATACTATTTAGTTTGTTTGCAATTTACAATATCAGACCCCCAGATTATTTCATTGTTGCTTTAATTTGTTTCCAAAACTATTAAGGTTACTATATGGTGCTGCCACTGGACCTGTCCAAAAGACTTTTCATTCGTGGATGATTCTTGCTTTTTGTTTAGCTCAAATTTCTTTATCATATTAGACAACTTTGTCACTTCATTGAATTTAAAATTGTTTTCAAAATATTATCTATTAAAATGAAATAATGTGCAGAGGTCAGATTCGGCAGGTCTGTGAGATGTGGCTGTGTTTATTTGCATATGACTGACCGCTCCTCCCTGGTCCTATAAGACCGTGAGCGCTTCAGCTGCTTGAGCTGCTCGCGCACGGAATGACTTTACAGACGCGCATTAAGAGGATCTTTAACATGTGATGAGGCTGATCGACTGCTGAAACCCTTCAGAAACACACACCGGGAGTTCGGCGATGCAGTGTTTGCGTGGCTAGTGCTTGACGACAAGCCAGTATTTCAATTTGGATTCAATTTGGATATCACATCCAGCTCTTCTCAATCATATCGGAGGTCAAACATTTGTTTAGTGATGGCATTTGCCATGTTGCGGCCCATAGCCACTCATCTGGCGTACCCGGATGTTTCTATGATGTCCGAGGATGAGGAAAACCGCAGCGAGAGCGACGGCAGCTCGGAGCAGAGCTACGGCTGCTGTCCCAGCGCGGAGAAGCGGCGGCGGATGTCGCGCAAGACCACCGTAGGCAGTGTGGTTATAGTGAAGCAGCGGAACGCAGCAAACGCGCGGGAACGTGACAGGACACAAAGCGTCAACACGGCTTTCACAGCATTACGGACTCTAATTCCCACCGAGCCGGTTGACAGAAAGCTGTCAAAGATTGAGACTCTGCGCTTGGCCTCCAGTTACATCTCACATCTGGCCAATGTGCTCCTGATAGGGGACGGAGGAGAGGACGCGCAGCCTTGCGTGAGCGCGGTTTACAGCGCGCAGGGGGATAGTGGAGGAAAACAGCCGCGCACCATCTGTACTTTCTGTCTCAGCAGCCAGAGAAAAGGGGTAAGATTCAAATAGACTAACATGCAATAAAATCTGTTTGGTCAGTGTCTAAAAACAGAAATAGCCTTATAAACATTTATCTTTATAGTAAATATATAGTTGCATAGGCCTAATATACAGGGCTAATAATTAGAGGTAATAGCTTGGTATTGTTTCTAACCCTACCATTGAACCTAACCTGTGGTTAGGCTATAAGTTAAGTACACTGTAAGTACATGCTAAGTACACATACAATAAAATAACGTGCAACAGTAAACATTTATGGATGGGAGATGGGCAGGACGCGCAAACCTGCGCACCTCAGAAGTGCGAAAGAACCTTGAAATGCGATACGGCTTAAGTATGAAGCACAATATAACTACATTTGGTTTTGAACACATTTGACACAAACTGGCAGCTCTTTTTTTCTAGTTTTAGTCATGTTGATTATAATGGCTTATCCAAGTAGCCTACAATTAAAACTTTTTTTTCACGTTTGGTTTTCTTTAATAGACTACCTAACTAATTTTTCAGCAATTTAGCCTACTTCTCAATAGTTTACTCTTTGCATGCCATACACACCGTGGGCCTACCCTGTAGATATCTGTAGATATTTAATCAAGGCCTAAATTGCAGAAGACATTTTCAATTGTCAGACTTAAAATTTTAAACGTCAACAAAGATATAATAACATAGGTATGCTATATGCTTGCAGAGTCTAGATACCATGTTATGTGTATATTTATTTCTTTTTGGCTTTGGTAGATAAAGGACTCGACTGACTGTGTCCGCATGCGGGGAATCGCTTCACTGCGCATGTCTCGCCGGTAGCAGTGGCAGCAGCGGCTGCGGGAGGTGAAGTGACACTCAGGGAGAGCGAAAGGTGAGCGAGACTCCTCGCAACAGAGATTTTCGGAAGACTCGCCATTCAGACAAGCGACAATTTCGAGTTTTTTTTTCTGTGTGTTTTGTATAGTGATGTGAACATTTAAAATGCAGTGCATAATTATGTCTTTTTTCTTGTTTTCTTTTTTAAAAAGAGATTTTATACATTTTATACACAAATTGTGAAGCGCCATGGTGAAAATAAAATTTATTTTTTCAATTTTCAAATGTCCTCTGTCAGTTATGCGTGCATGACACATGACATTTAAAATGTTTTGGTTGAAAGGACTTAAAAACTTCTCCGTATTTTTTATATAGGCTAAGCTGAATGAAGAGCTTTCCCAATGTCTTTGGGTTAATAAATCATTTTTATAGCATAATATTAAAGACGAGTACTCATGCAATTATTGCTGTTGCATAGTTGTTGTTTGGGCATTTTGTCAAGTGTTTTAAATCTACATATAGTAGTCATCAGCTGCCTTAAAATTTTAAGTTGAACCAAATCAATTTTACAAGCATTTTCAACTTACATCATATAAACTGACTTTATATATCAAGTTAAATGCTGTATAATGTAATTAAGTTAAAACAACTTAAATTAACATATGATCGTGTTGTAATGTTTTATGGAGCATATTATGTTTTAAATCAAAACATCAACAGATAAGACTTTTATGCATGGGCAATAGTTCCAGCTGTATGCAGGATTTCAGTGTTTGTATGTTGACAACCCACACAATGATTTAATTTACTTTTAAGTAATGCACAGGTATTTACGTGTTAATGAAAGAAAAAAAAAAAACTAAACCATTCATTAGTTATAAGTGCGTCAGAAACAAATAAACAGTCTGATTAGATTCAAAAAGGTACATAGTTAACCCAAAAATGCAAGTTTACTCACTATTTACTCTACCGCAAGTGGTTCCAAACCTTTATGAGTTTCTTTAGTCATTTAAAAGCTAAAGGAGATTTATTTGAAGAAAAAGTGAACCTGTAACCAATGACATCTATCGCAGGAACAACAAATATGGATGTCAATGGTTGCATGTTTTCAGCATTTCTCAAAATATCTTCTTTTGTGTTTGACAGAAGAAAGAAAGTGAAAGAGTTTGTAAACAGAAAATAATGACGGAATTTGGATGAACTTTCCTTTTACATCACATTAATAAAATCATTAAATAAAACTGCACAATTTGCATAATTATAAAAGTGAAGTCTTTAACTGTTAAGTTGTTCCAAGTTACAATGGGTTTACTTACATTATTTTTGTAAAGCCAGTATGTTGCTTTTAAGGCAATTGGCTTACTTGCTTTAAGCAGCTAATCACTTTTTACAGCGTTTAGTTACTTTATCTAAAAAAAAATTAATAATAAAAGAAATTAATAAAAATTAATAAACCTGTTGCCCTAAAAGTGACAAGTTGACTTTACTTAAAAAAGTGAGTAAACTGAGAATTTTTAAGTTGACTTAATATACTTCTTTATAATCATACCCATTTATTTAATAATTTAAGGCAATGGAATTACAATTTTTTAAGTAACTTACTGCTGACAAGTTGACTTTACAAAAAAATGTATACCCTTTGTAACTTTCTGTTAAGTTGAATTAATGTTTTATAATTATGCATATTGCACTTGCTTTTTTTTAGATTAAAGTAAACATCACTTTTTTTAATACACCTTTATTATATTTGTTTTTTCCCCCCAGCTTCTCTGTAGCAAAATCACATTCAGTAAAATAAATCTGCTCTTTCAGACTCCAGTGTGTGTTCTAAATTCAATACAGGGTAAATTTTATAGACCTAATGAAGCACAAAATATGTAATATTGGAAAGATTACAGTAATTATTTGAAAACAGATGTGCTTAAACAGTCTGATACTGTAAAAAAGGATTAGTTGACATAAAAAGTAAGTACAATTTGCATAATTCTAAAAATTAAGTCAACTTAACAGTTCCAAGTTATAATGCATTATCTTTGTGAAGTCAACTTGCTTTTAAGGCAATTAGTTTCCTCGCTTCAAGTAACTAATCACTTTTTACAGTGTACATGATTTAATGTGGCTTTTCTGAGTATGTATAGTGAGTTTGCATCTTTTTCCTTCAGTATTAAAACCCCCAAACATGGAAAATATTTTTAAAAAGCAAGCGAGTGCTGCAAGTACAGATCAATTCCCATGGGGATTCATTTTTAGGGGCTTCAAATCAGTCAGTCATCTGAAAAACAAACATTAATTCACATAAAACCCGTCGATCGTTTCATGCATAACTAAATTTACCGCCTCTCGTTCTCTATATGTGGTCGCTTCATCATAGTTGATTTGTAACTTCTACGAAGGTCCGAATCGAAACGTTTTTGGCCTGATTTTTTTTATTCTTTTACACATATCTCTCTCCTTGTGTCTCCATGTGTTTTTGGAGATCTGGAGTGTATTAGTCACGGTAAATACTACCCTTCGTTCTTGCCGCAGCTGTGCATCTGTGAGCTGCATAAATCACCAACAGGGTCAACATGGACGGTTGGATGGGGGTAATATAGAGCAAGAGAGGGGGGGCTTGATAAAGAGAAAGCAGGGTCGAAGGTCTGGGTGAAGATTAAGCATCCGAGCTCTTAGATGCTTGAATAAAGGTCATAGGTTACTGTACAAGCTGAGTGGCTGTTTTCAAATTCAGACTTGTGATAAAGAATAACCCTGCCTGAGTGAACTGGTTAAGAAGTGTACAAGCTTATAATATGAGAGAGATTGCAAATATGTTTGATTGCTTTTCTGTTCACCGCTTTTACAGCAGTTGCATTCTTTCCAAGCGTTATTCTTATATGAATCAATGGTTTTCTTGTGATTTAGAGGTATTCTATGTTTATTTACACCTTTGAATTGCATTATGGGGCCTTGAGGTGTGTTTTGACAACTTACTATAACTTATCACTAAAATGATAAGTTATAGTTAGCAGTTAACTCTAAATTAAAGAGTTAAATAGTTAACTTTTCAGTTTCAAAGAAATAACATATTATAAAGACATAATAAATTATTTAGGATATTATTTTTTATTCTATAAATCTTTGGTAGCATTTCTTCCTAATTTCTAATTAAATTTTGGTCATTAATCTGGCTATTTCTCATTGATTGACAGAAAGTGACAGTTGGTCAGAATAACAAATGTTTTCATGTGTTGTCATCATAATTCATCGTTATTTCACCAAATGTTTTGTTTTTTTAACTGTTTGATATGAAATTAGAACAGTATTGTGTTTGTTACAAATTATTGTAAACACTTTTTTGTTATTTTGAACAATTGTCATTTTGTTCAAATGTTTTCTCAATAGCTATACATTTTTTCATCAGTAGTTTACAAAGTAAATGCAATATAAAACAGACTAAAAGAAAGTAAAATACTATTAAAAGTCTACTTTAATAATTCTAATTTTAAAATATAGGTGAAATATCTTTCAGCATTCACTTTTACAGATTTGTACTGTACATCGTGAAATATGAAAATACATTCTTATTCTAGCCTGTACTTATTAAAAGAATTAGTGCTCATAATAAATTCTTTATTTGAAAGGGGGTTAAATCGATTGGAGTGAAAGAAAGTGGATATACAATTACAAATAAAATATTTAATTAAATATGCCTTACAAGATGAACAAAAAATATGAATAAGCTTGTTACACTTATTTTAGTGAGTTTCTATTGTAAAAAATGTTTGGTAACCATATGGTGGTTATTCATAGTAATTAAACCTGATTCTAATGTTTGTGAAACATCTGTATTACATCACATAATGTAGATCCAATGATCCAAAAGCTTTGCAGTTTTTAAACAAAGTGTATATATCATAAATGCCAGATTTTAGAAGCTGTCAAGTCCATTAAGCCTGATATATTCATATTTTTTTTACTTTTCTATGGATTGAATGGACATGCCAGTTTCGATATACTGTAAAATTCTTGGGACACTGAAAAAAAAATGATTTAAATATGATCCCTTGGATTTACTACATTTTTTAGGCTAAGTGGTTGTAAACAATTTATTTGGGCTGAATTTAAACAAATTAAGTTGAACAGTACTAAATTTAATTTGTTTGTTTAAATTCAACAAATATAAATTGTTTGCAACAATTTTGCAGACATCTTTTTCCCCAGTGGATAACATGAAGGAAATTAACTCACCTTATAAGTTTTTACAAATATTAATGGAGTGAACTTAATACAATTAGGTTGTTCCAAAATTAAACTCAATTAAACATTCAGGCGTTGGTTCAGCTTATATTAAATAAGTTGTTTGAACAAACAGCAAACATCCTTTTTTGAGTGTACACTGTAAAAAATGCTGGGTTCCACACAATCTATTTGTGTTGGGAAAAAATAAAACAATAAAGTCAACTTATAAATTTTTTTTAGTTTAGGTTGATTGAACATAAAACAATTAAGTTGTCCTAACGAAATCTCAAGAATTGTGTTGTTTAGCTCATTTTAATTAAGTAATTTGAACAAGCAACAAAAATATTTTTTGAGTGTACGTTCATCTCTAAAAACCTTCTATTTATCCATGACTTTAAAATTTTTGCACGTACATAAAAACCGACAACTCTAAGAAGCATTACCTGAAATTAAAAAAATTAATTTATTCATTAAAATTTATAATGAATAAATTAAAATGAATCTAGAGTCACTTTTTGCACAAGTCCGCTCAGACTTTCAAAGCCTACAGAATATATTTCATGATAATGAATTGCTTTAACGCTGTGCAGTGATAGTGTTGTTTTGGCAGCTGGTTCAGTCTGAATTCCCCTCATCCGATGCAGATCTGCAAGTGTCTAATGTGTGACTGATGTCTCCCAGCCGGACGTCCTGAAGTCAAATCGCACTCTCGCTGCTGTGATTTCATCATTTCACAGCTGATTCTATAGGATTAACTCTGATATTTGGAGCTCCATAAATCGGGATTGATTCGGTCTCCTTGGGTCGTTCGCTTGGCTTATTAGATGCATTTCATAACAAAACCCAACAACCTCTTTCCTCCCAGACCTCAAACCTTGACACTGGTTTACTAATGACTGAGTGGTTGCCTAGTGACTCTTGTCCCAGAAGGAAACTCCCTCCTCTGAGTTTTTGGCAGGAACACTAAGTCTACAGCCAGTGTATGGATTTAGGCACGCACACACTTTGTTTGACAGACCTCGAGCATCAGGTCTGTTTTCGAGGAAGACTCCATTACCATTTAAAAATGGCCTTTTTTTGCGGCAGGTACATAATTATCTGTTAAACACTTAAAATTTTACAGTATTCATTTTACAGTCATTTATTTCACAGTATTTTAGGTGACCTATCTATTCAAAGACTCCATCTATTCTCATTAAAGCATAGGTCTCAAGCTCGACTCCTGGAGGGCCACAGTTCTGCACAGTTTTGCTCCAACCCTAATCAAACACAGCTGATCCGAATAATTAAGGTTTCCCAAACTACTAGACTATTAAGCAGGTGTGAGTTAGAGGTGGAGTTAAAGTATGCAGAGCTGCGGCCCTCCAGGAATTGAGTTTGAGACCACTGCATTAAAGGTACGTTAGTACTTAAAAAGTCCATATCTGTGATTTTTTTTTCTGAGAGTGTATTTTTTAGCTGCATTGTGATCCTTAAAGGATAAGTTCACCCACAAATTAAAATTCTCTTATTGATCACTCATTGTCATGTCACCGCTGAGACCTTTGTTCGTCGTTAAAACACAAATTAAGATAATTCATATAAAAAATCTGGGAGCTCCCTCATCCTCCATAGATTGCAACAGCCTTAATTTGTTTAGAGTCGAGAGAAATAACCAAAAACTGTATATTTGGGAACAACGGGAATATTATCAAGCAATAAGAATGTACTTTTAGGGCCATATAACAAAAATAATGACTTTATTTAACAGATTATTCTTCTCCTCAGTGTCAGCATAGCATGTTCATGAGACTGCTTTTTATACATGTCACAATCGGTTAATGCTGACGTATAGGAGGATCAGGGAGCTTTTGGATTTTGTATTTGTATTCAGAACATGAATGAAGGTCTTATGGGTTTGGAATTAAATGAATGTTAGTAATTAATAGCATAATTTTAAAAATTGGAGTGAACTAATGCTGAACTTTAAATAGTCTTTGGTCTCTTTTATATTCAGTAGCTTTAAATACTATATTTTACATTTATAATTTGGTAACATGTACTCATTGTGTACATCTCTAGCCGCATGTCATTAAATGTGTAATGAATTCCTGCAATTACATTTGTAATTACATTGTTGATTTATCTCTTACAACTTTACCCACCCTCAAACCTACAAATAACACAAAAGATGTCCCTAACCAACGTCACAACTAAATAACTGCCTAAGCAGTTTGCAAAACATAGACACAATAACACAGCATATAATTTTTGATGTCCATTAGTATTTAAGGTCACAAAATTATTTAGTTTAAGGACCATATATAATAACTTTATGGACATTAATCACAATATCTAGTCATAATTTTTTTAAAGTTTTGTTATAATGCCCTCTAACAGTTTTTTTTTTTTTTTTTTACAATGAGTATTTTAATAAGGGCCCTATAGGGGTTAATAAAGACTTTTATAGATTGCAAAACAAAACAAAACAGAACAAAACTAAACTAAACTAAACTAAACTAAACTAAACTAAACTAAACTAAACTAAACTAAACTAAACTAAACTAAACTAAACTAAACTAAACTAAACTAAACTAAACTAAACTTTCTTGCTTACCAGCTGACTGCTTACCTCCCTATTGACCAGTTACCAGTGTGTCGGTGGCGGAACTGAAATGTAGAGCGGCATTGACCACAACATCGGGGTTCGTTTTTTCTGGATTGCGTTTTAAAACTGCCGACTGGGTTTAGGAAAGGAGTGGACGGGTCAGTCGGTGCTTTTAAAATGCTATTGGTTGGGTTTAGGGAAGAATGGTGGATTTCTGGTGGATTTACGCAAGAACAGCAGGCAGGAATGACACATGCGAGAGAAATTTGAGATCTCAAGAAGTGTACTCTGGTGGATTCGAGAAAACAAAAATGGCAAAAAACGTAGTTCTTGGGACATATTTTGCTCTCTCCAGAAATATATACAGGGGTACGTAATCAGAATGAGCCTGGGTTGAAACCAATCAAAACATTTAATTCATCTTTAAACCTTGATGATATTTTATGCTAAATCTTTATGAAAGGTTTTGTTGAGCACAATAGTAAATAATTTGACATTTGAAAGCATTGACAATTGACATTCCATTATAGAAAAAGCTCCCAGTTTCCAACATTCTTCAAAATATCTTCTTTTCTGTTCAACAGAAAAAAGATACACAAACAGGTTTGAAACAAGTGGAGGATGAGTAAACAAAGACAGAATTTTAATTTCATTTCTATTTTCTTTAAAGTGTCATCAGATGACTCTCGTTCTAAAGATGCCTGACAAAATGTTTTCAAAACCCCTTCACACACTCAGCGTTTGACAGACTTTGAGTGGACAGGTCAGTGAATGCTTGAGGATGACTAGAGGAAGACTCCCCGGTGCGCATGTGTTCATGGAAACTCCATTACTATTTAAGAAGTCTTTTTTCCGGTGGGCTCATATTTGGCTCTTGTGTGCGATGACTCCCTGAGGTTTCTGTTCTGCAGGAAGTTGTCACGGGCACACAGGAAAGCAAAACATGCGTGTCCGACCCCACCATGACTGTCTCACCGCTGTCTCACACACACGAGCACACACACACCAGATGGACGATTCCCAGACACCATAATTCACTGACAGGGCTGTATCCGGCGTGCAAACAGAACCCTGACGTCTACGGTAATTATATTAATAGTTAAATGAAATAAAAAATTGATGCATTTCAAAATATTTATGCTTTGGGACTTTTCTAAGTGCAATAAATAAAACACGATTGGTTCTTCACGGTGTTTGACCTTCAGTGCCTTTTACAGATTCTCTCCTGTGGCCTCATGGGATGGTAAAATGTCAAGTAGGTTCACAATTTTAAAAAATTTGCCTGAAATAATAGGATGTGAGGGTTTTGGCCTAATGTTTTATCAAAATGTTTACACATCCTGCGTGGCTCATATTGTTTGTCTATGGATCTACACTGAAAAAAATTATTTCTGCAAAATTGTTGCAAACTATATGTGGGGTTGAATTTAAACAAACAAATTAAATTTAGTAATGTTCAACTAAATAAATAGTTTACAACCACTTTACTTAAACTTAGTAAATCCAAGGAATCATCTTTGAATCATTTTTTTCAGTATAGATATAATTTTATATATGTTTTGTGCTGACATTTAGATATGAAGTATTATTTCATACAGTTCTCTAAACATACAAAAAAATAGTGACCTTAAAATACCATTTAAATGTTAAGAATGTTCATTCATTCGTTTTCTTTTCGGCTTAGCTCCTCTATTCATCAGGGGTCACCACAGCGGAATGAACCGCCAACTTATCCAACATATGTTTTACGCAGCGGATGCCCTTTCACCCGCAACCAACACTGGGAAACACCCATACACACTTGCATTTACACACATACAGTATACACTATAGACCATTTCAGTGTGGTCATGTCTTTGGCCCTTTAACATTTCCTGTTCGTTATCAAACTATTTCTTAACTGTAACAAGAGGCAATTCAATCATAGCTTAATGTTAAAACAGCTATCATAACATTATTTATCAATATGTGACTATTTTTTAATTCTCAGAAGCTATATAAATTAAAAATGTAAAACAGGAAATATGTTGGGATCATTGTTTTTGTTTACATCCCTCAAATGGTCTGTCTTTGGACTGTGGGGGAAACTGGAGCACCCAGAGGTAAAATAATGCAAATGCAAATACAAGGAGAACATGCAAACTCCACACAATAGTCAATTGACCCAGCTGAGGCTCGAACCAGGGACCTTCTTGCTGTGAGGCAACTTTACTATCCACTGTGCCAACATGACACCATGTTAAGAAAGTTATAGAGGCAATATAAAAACAATGTTTCTTTTTCAATGCTTAAAATCTGAAGAATAATGTTGTGTTTTACTGATTAAAAACCTATCAAACATATCAAAATGACTTAAATTACTTAGTTAATTAACCTGAAAATAACTGTAGGTTTCTTAAAGAGCCTTTGGTTACACTTTTAAGGTGTCCTTGTTACTGTAACTATTCATTTAATACTGAGTAATAATTGATTACATTAACTTACTCTATGGTTTGGGTGTTTTGTATGTATTTTTAAACAATGCAATATATGCATGCAAAAAATGCATTGCATTTTAATTTAAGGCATCCTTCTTACACTGTTATTTCACAATGAAGTAGTATGATATTAATTAAAAATATGAAAATATGAACTAGTTAGTGATTGAATAAAAGTTAGCTGCAAGCAATATAATAACAATGTTTCTGATTCATTCATTCATTTTCCTTCGGCTTAGTCCCGCCAAATACTCCAGCATAAGCTTAACACAGTGGACGCCCTTCCAGCTGCAACCCAGTACTGTGAAACGCCCACTCTCCCATTCACACACACATACACTATGGCCAATTTTTGTTTACCATTTTCACCTACAGTACATGTTTTAAGACTCTGGGCACCCGCTTTGAATGTTTTAACTTGATTGAATGGCCGTTATCAGTGGTTATCAGCTGATAGATATGGGCCAGTAGGGACCTTTTTCACCTACTGGTAGGATCAGAAGGCTGTTATCATCCATCCGGATGGTTAATCCACTATACTAATAGAGAAGACTCCAGATCTGTTTTTACATTACAGATAGTTAGGGTAGGGGTAGCATTAATAAAATAAAATTAATGGGAAATGAATATTAAATAATATAAATAATAAATTTAATATAAATAATTTTTGTTAACTTATAGCTGATTAACCATGTGGATAGATGATAACAGCCTTCTGAGCCTAATAGTGGGCACAGAAGGCCCCTACTGGCCCACATCGAACAGCTGATAACCACTGATAATGCCCATTCAATTGAGTGATAACATTCGAATCAGCTGCTCTGGGGGAAACCACGCACCCAGAGAAAACCCACGTGAACACGGGGAGAACATGGAAACTCCACACAGAAATGCCAACTAGTCCAGCCAGGATTTGAACCAGCGACCTCCTTGCTGTGAGGCGACAGTCCTAACCACTGAGCCACCGTGCCGTCCACTGCAAGCAATTATGCACAATTTATTGATATTACAATAATAAGTACATAGAACATAACAGGAGCACTTTAAAATAAGGTGCTACCAAAAACTGCATTACACATCTGACAAAAAATAAAATAAAAAAATAAAAACACTGTCTTGCATGCTACCCTAATAATTTTGGTTTTTCACTTTTAGTCCATCTATTGCATTTACAATTCAAAACACTCAAAACCCTTCTCAAAATTTCACCCCCCAAGCTTTGAGATGAAAGGAAGACGCATCACTGATTCAAATTCTCAGTCTCTCACTCACTCACACGCTTATTGTTTGTGTTCAGAGTTCAGGAGTCTGGAAGCGGAATTCCCTCAGTTGGGAATTGCTGGACAATGTAAACGCTCCAGATCCATCAGTACGGAATGCCGTCAAGCAGAAGATGTGACCCTCCCAGACATTAAGCGCTCAGGGGTGGCGAGCTGGGGTGAGGGGTCACTTTCGGTATCGTGCTAGCGATGCTTCCGAAAGAAAACAATCAAACAATAAGACACCCACACAGCAGGACGGGTGCAGAGGGAGACGGGACATTAATCATTATCATAATCAGCATCAAGTATCATCAAGGTATTTTTAATAAGGACAAAACTGGGTCAATGGCGGAAGCTCTCAGCAGAGCCAAAACAAAGCACACACACACCTTATGTTTACTTACAGACACACTGCATTGACATTCATTGTTTATATGTATACTGTATGTAAAAGCATCCTAGTGCAGTTTCATCCTATGATTATGCTCAGCTAAACAAACAATGGACCCTATTCACGAGACAGCAATGACATGTTCTTCTTAAATCCTCTTAAATATTAAGTTTAAATTTTTTTTTTTAAATTTATGTACACTATTAAAGCTATACTTTATATTATATCATATTGGATCAAATTACAAAAAAAAAAAAAATCTAACACTTATGCGAGATGTTTCTAATGCGTGTATTGACAAGACAGTCATAATAACACTATTGTTGAGTTTATTTTTTTGTTATTTGAGAAAATAAGAATGCAATACATTTATTTATGATACTCTTCCATTCACTGCTCTCTAAGTTTACTGAAATGTGAAAAGAGTCTATTCATCACCATAAAAATTAAAATGAAATTACCGGACCTACACACTGTAGCCTGAAAACAAAATGCTAATTTTAGCTAATTTTCATCTCTCAAAGACATCACTAATATGCTCTGAGGGATCTTGATCTGTCTCTTGCACAGTTTATTGAGTCTATTGTTTTTTTTAGCCATAACTTTGTCATCAAGGATTTTTCAGAGATTTTTAATAAGGTTTGGATCAGGGCTCTGGGTGGGGCATTTCATTAATTCAATGTTTCAGCATAAAAGATCTGCTTTACCAGTTTTAATGTGTAAACTGCTTGTTGTACTGCATAAAAATTGTATGTCTGAAGGGGGCCAAGATCTAGAAAAAAAAACTGCATGTTGCTATAAAAAACCACCCCCCTCCAAAAATGATACCTTTCACTGAGTTCGTAACACACTTCAGGATGGACTTTCCCCAGTTTGATGACGAACACAATGCTTCTTTATACCAATAGGGTCAACAATACTGAATTCAACAACAAAGGTTAGTCTTACCTTTTTATTGTTGCTGATGAAAGTTTTGGTCTGATAGAGCTTTTAGTCCAAATTCTCTTTAAAGTCAAGGTACTGTGTGCCAAGATTTAGATCCTTACCCTATTCAGCACTGAACTGATGAGCAATTCCAGCTGCAGTGCTGAGCTGCATTATTCAGTCTACTTACACATTTATCTTTTGTGAAATACCAGGCTTGTAAGGAACTTGAATGAATGGTCATGATTCATGAAAGTGATGTTGTAAAGGTGCAATTCTCTAGAAATCACAATTTTGAATGACCATCTTCTCTTGCTATGACTAAAAGACTCATCCTTTGGCCTTGTCTGGTCAACCTGTTGTTGCATAGTGTAGGTTTCTGATGGCTTTTGCCATTCACCTACCAGTACAAAACATTATTTTCTACTGCTTTATACTGTAAGCCTGTATTTGTTTGCAATATTTAAGATTGTGTTAAATTATTTTGTATAATAATCACAAACACACTAGTTTGTAAACTTTTTTACTTATTCTTTAAGTCATTTACACACAGACCAAAGAAAATCGTTTGTTTGTGCTGTGCCAAATAATATGGACAGAAAATTGTATTAATTTTATTTCTCTCGTAACAACTGTAGGAGTTTGTTATTGTCAACAATGTTTTTGTTAAACTGTAATATACAGTATTTTCATGATGTCTATTACATCACTGTGTGTGTGTCTGTGTGTATGAGTGCATTTTTGTACTGTGTTTTCGCATGGGAAAATCTCCCAGCTGTGGAGGCTTTGAGAGTCTGCTGTGTATTGATGGAACATTTGGGGCGTTCCTCTATGTGTGCGTGTGTGTGCGCAGAGGTAATGATCATCTAGAGGAAATCCTCAATCAAATGCCAGAAAGAGCACTCTGAACAAGCTCACTGACAGAAACATGGACTTTTACACACACACACACACACACACACACACACACACACACACACACACACACACACACACACACACACACACACACACACACACACACACGCAGCTGTGGCTGCTAACAACCTCAGGGAACTGCTGCCGACTGTACCAAAAAAAAAAAAAAAAAAAGAAAACAAAGAGAGAGAGAGACTGATAATAAAACTTAGTAATAACAACTAATATCTCCATGACTACGAACACATTTCTTTAGACTCCATCAGAGTCTACTACTGTACATCAAAACAAAACTGCACATGCAAGCGATGAAACACAACTGTTTCACTAAGGTGCCAATTTTGCATAAAATACGTTTTGATCTGCATTTGTGTTGCATTTTAGGATATAAACCTGCATTTCCATTTCAAATTTCTACATGGAATATTAATTACAACAGTCATTTTTAAAATATTTCCATGTTGTTGTTAACACTACCCCAAATAAACACTTCCCTCCCTCAACAGCCTATAACTTCCCATTGAAATAACTAAATAAACATAATTAACAAGTAAAACAAAATTTTTTAAATTATAATAAATATAAAAATAATAATAGTAATAAAGATAACAAATGAATCTGCATTTCTAAGTAAAAAATCAGGCTAAGAAAAATAAAGACATGTACACTTTGACTAAACTGAGTTTAAACTCATTATATGGTGCTATTTTCAAATACAAATGTGCATTCTTTTTCAAAATCGGTATTTTACTTGCAGTTTTTATTTTAGTTTAAAAATGTAAGGGAAAACATGTTATATTATACCATTTTTTATGTAAAAGGTAGAAATGAAGGTCAAGCTCTTACTCAAATGTCAACAGATTGTACAGTAACATATAAATAAGATTAGAAAAGTTCACATCAAATAAGTACAAATTGCCAAAAGTGTGTGTTGGATTTACATTACATGCACATTGACAAAGTCTGTACATGGTCATAAGCCACGGTATGATTTTAAAATTTTTAACCATAAGTTTTTTGTTTTTATTAATTCAATAATAAGTCTTGAATTGCTTCACAGGTGCTTTCCATTTCTTTATCGAAACTGCCCTACAAAACCTTGATCTTTGAGGTGGAAACTGTAACTACAGTTTAACAAAGTGACATTTGTTGACATTTGAGTAGTTTGAAACCATTCATTCATTCATTCATTCATTCATTTATTCATTCATTTTCTTTTCAGCTTAGTCCCTTTTTTGTTAATATGGGGTTGCCACAGTGGAATGAACTTCCAACTTATCCAGCACAGGTTTTATGCAGCGGATGCCCTTCCAGCACAGCCGATGCCCTGTGCTACCCACTGAGCCACCGTGCTGCTAGTTTAAAACCACACCTTGTAAATAAAACAATAATAATAGTAATACATCTGTTAAAGTACTGTTAGCTCTTGACTAATTCAAACACTATATCACAATATAACTTTGATCAAAACTTTCACATTGAAAGAGATCAAAATCCCATAATGCAATTTGAAAGTGCAAATAAACTTATTTACAGAATGACAAACTATGCAAATTATTTAATTAGCATTTTTCTATTTAGTTATTTGTATTTTCAATGTTAAGATACAGTATATAAATGTGGAACTCATTCATTTTCCTTCAGCTTAGTCCCTTATTTATCTGGGGTCACCACAGCAGAAGGAACCTCCAGCTATTCTGGATGCCCTTCCAGCTGCAACCAAGTGCTGAAAAACACCCATACACTCTCATTTACACACGCATTCATACACTGTGGCCAATTTTGTTTACCCAATTAACCTATAGCGCATGTCTTTGGACTGTGGGGGATAACATGCAAACTCCACACAGAAATGGCGACTGGTCAAGCCGGGACTGAAAGCAGTGACCTTCTTGCTGTAAGGCAACAGTGCTAACTACTGAGCCTCTGTGCCGCCCTTAAATATAGAATTACTACTCTAAATATCGCTGCTAACACAAGCTTCATGCTAGAGAAAACACAACACATAATCTATGTATGTATGGCAGCATGTATACAGTAGTTGCCTGCATAACTGCAAGGCTCTCTTTACTTCCCACTTCCCCCTGCTGTCTCCCCATTCATTGTGTCCGTCCCGAAGTACCCCAGGCATTGTTTAATCCAGATGGCGTAATCACAACCCTCTCTCTCTGCCTTCCTCTTCCCATTCATAAAGCCTCCTATTAATAACCTGATCCCTCACTATCCTGTCAGCGATGAACAAATAAGAAGACAGAAAGAAGGAGAGAGGAAAAGGAGAAAATCGGGGGATCCCCAACATGAAGAAAACAGGATGAAGGAGAGCATGTCGTATACAGTCAGTTATGGCCAGGAGGACCTCAGTATCCAGAGAGGAGAGGGTTGATTTCCGGACAAAGGAAAAGCAAGTCCACCATCAACCACTTTCACAGACGCCTTATTTACTGCTGGGGAAAAGCAGCTTTACGGCTCAGTGATTCAGCCATTTGTGACTCCAAATGGGACTCAAAGGAAAACAAAGACTTCAAACGAACCGGACAGAGAGAGTAAGAGAGAGAAACAGGAGATGATTGTGGCTAAAATCTTTGGTAAAAATATCTGCAACTTCCACAACAGAAGCAAGTGGCTCCTTAAAAGGATGTACAGTAGTTTATCCCTTTTTTCAAACCCTATTCCCCCCAATATTTCAAATGAAAAATTACACACCCTCAAGTGGTTCTATTTACAGTAAGAATGTTGAGAAATGACAGCCATTGACAATCATAGTAGGACAAAGTAAACAAAAAAGACACAAGTAGAGTAGCAAATGATGACAGAATTTTTGGTTTTGATTGAACTATGCCTTTAAGTATTTATCCCTTGTACTGTATAACTGCTTTTTATAAGTACAATTAATATTATGATGACTTTATTGTACGCCACAGTACAGACTTTGCAAAACAAGTTATTTTTCCCTAGTCACCTTCTCTGAAACCATGAAAATATGCACTATGAAGACACTCATTTTCCGGCAACTGCTTTTCAACAGTTTCTAATGCGTCAGTGTTTCCATTCTGACATTATATTTGACAAAAATCAGATTTTTCAAGACTTTGGTGTCTTCCGTTTATTGACATACCTTGAAAAGTCACAAACAAGATTTCTGTGTGTGTGTATATATTATATTATATATATGTGTGTGTATGTATATATATATATATATATATATATATATATATATATATATATATATATATATATATATTGCTGTATATATATACATATTGCTGTATATATATATATATATATATATATACATACATACATACATACACACACACACACACACACACACATATATGTGTATATATATATATATATATATATATATATATATATATATATATATATATATATATATATATATATACATATATATGTGAGTGTGTGTGTGTGTGTGTGTGTGTGTGTGTATGTATGTATGTATGTGTATATATATATACATATATATACATTATATATATCCATAATATAATATCTAATATAGTATTTAGAATTTAATTTGATAAAATGTTATAGAAAAATTTATATTATGAATGCAACAAGGCTGCGCGGTGGCACAGCGGGTAACGCTGTCGTCTTACAGCAAGTAGGTCACTGGTTCGAGCCTTGCTGGATCAGATGGAACTTCTGTGTGGAGTTTACCTGTTTGCCCATGTTAAGCTAAATTGTCTGGAGTGTATGTGAATGAGCGTGCATGGGTGTTTGCCTGTTATGGGTTGCAGCTGGAAGGGCATCTGCTGTGTAAAACACAAGCTGGATAAGTTGACGATTCATTCCGCAGTTGAATAAACCTTTATTAATCTTTATTCTTAATTTTTATTAAACTATAAAAACATTTTATTAATCTTTATACTTAGTCCCTTTATTAATCTGGCGACCCGAGATAAATAAAGGGACTAAGCTAAAAAGAAAACGAACGAATGAATGCAACAAAGACATGTTATGTGCTGACTGAATAAGAAGTTTTAATTTCAGACATTTGTTTTGTTATTATTTTTAAAATATTATAATTATCGGTGTGTAATAAATCTGAAAGTACATTATTTTCATAAAGAAGACAATAATTTTGCAATTAATGTATCAATAATTTAATAAACTGTTTTACTTAGCTTATTAAACTATTAATTTTCTATTAATATTATTTTTGCTAGTTTTATTAAAACAATTTATCTGAATCATTTTATTATTTTTTTTAAATGAGCAATTTAGAAACTCTAAACTTTTTACAACATCGTCTTCAACAAACAGTTTTATTTATTTATTTACTTACATCACTTTTTCATACACTGAAAAGTGGTAAATGTAAAAACTGTGATAAGTAGCCTACATTTAGCATTACTAAACATTGCTAATTGCATTTTTTCTTAGACTAGTTCTATTCTTTATGCTGAATAATTCATATAATTCATATTAACACTAGAGGGCGGAATTGAGACATGTATTCAATAGTATTCTGCAGACTTGCTCACACAGTACTGTACATGACGCCGTACTTCGTACAGAGATAAGAAACAACTGTGTTCACATAATCTCTCGTGGTCCATGGATGGGTTTGCTAATGCAAAGAACTCAGAATGAGCTATACGAAGATTTCAGGTAAGTCAACATCAAACATACTTTTAGAATATTTAAGTATTTAATTGTGAAACACATTCATTTACTGTTAAAAAGAAACAGAGGACTACTTGTTCCCCTTTTAAATAGTGACTTGCTCTATTTTCGTAGCGTTTCGTTTCTGATAAATAGTTTAGTTTTGAGGTTTTGGGGTTATGTAACGTTGATCCTGTTGAATGTGAATGTGTTTGAACGATGAAAGTGGTGCAAACAGTGAGAATTGTCAGTTAATACACTTTTATATTTATTGACTGTAACGTGGATTTATTTTATTTAATTCAGTAAGATAATCATGAGACCGAAGCAAAATGTCAAAGTGTAACAAACGTTCACTGTTACCTGAACCCAAAATGTTAGTTAGCTACAAAATGTTAGTTAGCTACAAGCTTTTAGTTTGAGAAGTTTCATTGTAGTGTAGGCCTAAATGTTAACCCTTTCTGTTTACACATTTAAAAATGTGTCAATAATGTTGTCAAAACAGCACGAGTTGATAACTAGCCTGTATATATTGGGCTTGTGGTTTTTTGAATTTCTCTTGAAGCCTTTATTAGAGCTGCATGGGTTTAGTGGTATAAAAAACAGCAATATTAATGTTATAGCTTAGAGCTTCAAACTGTCTTTAATACATTGTTGTCATGCAAACGTACCACTATGTTTGCTCATCATCATGGATTTGCTATCTCTTTGCAGCCTTGTTGTTGTTCACTATGACAGCTTTGCATTGGGAAACAACAATTGGCTTTGTTGTTATTGATGGAAACTGTAATGATGTCATCAGACTTCCTTGTAAAGCTACAAACCAAACAAAAAAATTCCGTTACGTCATATGGTACAAGGTTCTGGAAATCGAGGTGAGTTACCATCTGGATATCCTTTGCCTCGTGGTTATTAATATGGGTGTACATGTTATTGTATCAATAGCAGATTCTGCAGAATCTGGCAGGTGCAGCGCTTGACTAGGTCAATCAATCCAACTGCATCATCACACCACAGCCAAATATCCTAACACAGTTGTGCTTTTTATTTTGTAGAACTCTCCTATTATCAAGAAAAGAGGCAACGAGGTTACATACTTCAATTCTACAAATAATCTAACTTCTGTTTTTCTGGGAGAGAAAGAGACCCTGGAGTTACATAATGTGCAGCCTTCAGACTCTGGGACATATAGATGCTACCTGGCTGCAAACGCTGGAGGTCAAAACTATGATTCTTTCATTGGATTGAACATCTCAGGTAATTCAGACCTCTGGTCAGTAGGGATGGGTTGCACTGTAAATAAAATATGCAGGCTTCCACACAATTCATTCATGTTGTCTAAACACAAATCAAATACGCTAACTTAATTGTTTTTACAAATGTAAGTGAACTGACCATAAAACAACTAAGTCTCACAAAAATAGCAAGAATTTGGATATTTTCATTTCATTTTAAATAAGTACTTTGATTAAGCAGCAAAATTATTCTTTTTTTGAGTGAGACTAGTTTGGTGATTAAACACAATTAGTTATCAACAGGGTTTGTTTTGGTCATGTTTAATCTAAATATACCCATTTGCTTTCTCTCTGGAATGGCAGTCCTTCTCTTATGTCAGGTTTGATTGGATGACAAACTATTTGTCCTCCATGTTCGTGGTGTTTGAAGCTTGTCGGAAACAGAGCAGGTTATCAGTTTACTGTAGAAGATTTAATGTGTTGCCTCACTTTGCAGTGCAGAAAGAATCACTTATGATAGCGGGTTCTGTTATTTTTAGCAGCACCACTGACATGCACTGTACACACAGAATCTTGCCGATGAACTCTTGAACTTTTGCTGGCAAATGACAAAGTGTTATAGACCTCATGTTTGCTTTTGTTGCCTTTGGACATGAAATGTTTCCACACATAAACTAATTAATTTAATCAGCACTGGCTTTATTTGGCAATTGGGCACAATAAGAATTTGTATGTTTCCAATTAAAGTAAATCTGCAGTATCAAGTTTTTTAAAAGAGCTCAAAAATATTTTTCAATCTATTTGACATTTCTATTAAGTGCTGCAGCTCTGACCCTAAAAATGGGTTCTTTCAGAATTTTACAATTCAAGAGTTCACACTTAGCTGATGATTGATTAAGCTTGTTTGGTATGCTGTCCTGGGAGATCCCAGAGCTCAAAGGATCCTCGAGGTCTGGGCTCCCTTCCGTTTACAGGGCGAGAGGAGAGATTGAGCTCAGGTATATCTCGAGAACTCCCCTGCTTATTTGTGACTAGTGATAAATTGCTTTATGAGGGAAAAATACTGTTGGCTAGGAACTTGACTATGGTGCCAATTTGGTTTAGTCATATTACTTATGATGTATGGCTTTGAACGGTGGGAGGAAACACCGCACAGAAACATTGACTGGCCGAGTAAGGATTAGAACCAGTGATGTTCTTGCTGTCAGGCAACAATGCTAACCACTGGGCTACTGTTTTGCCCGATCTAAGAAAATGGGGGAGGAACCGGGGAGGAAGGAAGGACTCTTTAAGACGAGGATTACTGTGGAACATTATGAAATTTACATCAGCAATTTCCAATTTGCTGCAAGCCAGACTCTACAGTTCAGAACATGTAATTTCCCCCAATATTGTGCAGTACGTTTTATCACAAGCATGTGTTTTTAAATATAAATGACTACTTTAAAATTTTAGCATGTGTAATTATCATCATCAGTCCATATTTAGAACAGGTCCTGTTTTATTTGTGCATTTACCTTAAATGGGAAAACCGATTATAAAAACTCTCTCTCTCTCTTTCTCTCTCTCTCTCTCTCTCTCTCTCTCTCTCTATATATATATATATATATATATATATATATATATATATATATATATATATAGAGAGAGAGAGAGAGAGAGAGAGAGAGAGAAATGGTGAGACAGAACATTCATTTTTGGGTGAACAATCAATTTTAAGGACTCACATCTTCAAATTTTCTGACTGCATATTTAATTTTAGAAAGTGAACGACTAATGATATATTGTTTCTTTTCATTTTAAGAATGTGTCCAGGCGAGCACAGTTTATCCCAGCACCATTATTGCTACAGATTCCTGTCTTGCTGTTATAGATCTGTCTACCTCTTGGGCTGCAGTCAGCTTTATTCTCATCAGTGTGACCAAAATCATTTTGTGCATCATAGCTGTGGGGGTGAGTATAATATCGTTTTTGATCAGTCAATCTAACGATCTTTATTTCAATTTTTCCCACATAGATTTCCAGGAAACACGCAGACAGTGCGCATCACATGCAAATGTTAAATTCATGCAATACCGCATTTCAGTCACCCTTGAGCCACAGCTAGATGTCATTTAGTTTCTTTTCTTTGCAAGTATGTTTACTTAAAGCAACAGTAAATATGTTTTTAATGTTACAAATATAACACAAAGAGCATTTTTTCTTTAATATCAATAGTTGTTTGAAATATCTCTGAATCAGCTTACTATTGCTTTTTTGAAGGATTGGGTGACAGGAAAATTCAGCTTTGCCATCATGGGATTTTTTTTTGTAATCAAATAAACATTGGTGTTTAAAGGTGCATTTTTATTAAACATAACATTTTACTTTCGTTTACGTTCATATATCTATTTTAATGCAAGCACAAAAAAATAGTTCCCCTTCGGGGGGAACTTCAGCACTATAAGTGGATTTGATTTGTAAAATCCACGCATTGGGAGGATTCGGATCAGAAGCCGCTTGTCTGGAGAGTATTGAACGGGCCAATGAATGAAATTAATTGGCAGCGTAAGCTTGCGCAGGTGTGCGACATCTGCAATTATCTCAGCATATAAGCACACCTGAAGCCAGCAGACGCCTTCCTTTTCGCTTCAGATCCTTTCTGAGTGAGTCGATGAGGGTTCCTCTTGCTGATCAGCACTTCAGAGCGAACGAGTGTGTCTCCCGGTCCAGAGTGGGCCTTCGCGGTGGCAGACGGTCGAGCTGGGTTACTCCCTTGCCTGCGGTTCTTTGGGTCCGGTCCTCCAGAGCGGTGCGTATAGTTGCAACTTTCCTAAAAGAGCAACACAGTCGTGCAGCACGTCCTTTTCAGGATGGCGCTCCGACTGTGCGTTTCTGGATGCGGGGGTTTCCTGGCTCCGGATGATGGACACGATCACTGCATTGCATGTTTGGGGGTCCAGCATGTTAATGCGGTGCTTGCGGGCGGTTCATGTCGTCATTGCGATGCCATGACCATTGCACAGCTAAGATCGCGGCTAACTTTCGCAAGAGAGCGAGCCACCCCAGTTGCCTCCTGTTCTAAAAAAGCAGCGGGCGCTCGGGCAGATCTGAGGGTTTCAGTGGGAGATAATCCGCCGCCCACGGGCTCGCGGACCTCTCGCTCCTCAAGGCGCTCCATCCAAGCTTCGGGTGGTGAGAGTGATCCGTCTAACCAGATGGTAGCTCTCACACTCGCTGACACCGGAGATCAGATGTCCTCCGCGGCATCGGAGGGTGGGCTTTCACTGTCCGACGAAGATCCGAACCCGCTCGCCCCCTCCGGGCAGGTGAGCGCTGTCAAATCGGATCCTGAAGCGGACATGTTAGCCGTGCTTTCCCGGGCTGCTTCGGCCGTGGGGTTGGAGATGGTTTATCCCCCAGCTCCGCGGCCAGACCGACTAGATGGGTGCTACGTAGAGGACCAGAAGGCGAAGCCTTCGAAGCCTCTCATCCCCTTCTTCCCGGAAGTGCACAGTAGGCTCACGCAGTCTTGGAGGGCACCTTTCTCTGCCCGTGCTGCGTGTGCCTCCGCCCTCACCGCCCTTGACGGCGGAGCTGCCAGGGGGTATGAGGCGATCCCGTCAGTGGAGCGCGCTATCGCGGTCAATCTTTGTCCGCGCGGCGCCTCTACGTGGCGGGGTTTGCCCCGCCTCCCGTCCAAAGCCTGTAGGTTGTCTGCCTCCCTCGGAGCCAGAGCTTATAAGGCTGCGGGCCAGGCTGCTTCTGCTTTGCACGCGATGGCCACCTACCAGCGCTACCAAGCGCAGGCGCTGGCCGAGCTGCACGAGGGCGGGTCCAACCCAAGCTTATTACATGAGCTGCGCACCGCGACCGACTATGCTCTTCGGACTACTAAGTCCGCCGCGTGTGCGCTGGGGAGGACGATGTCCACACTTGTGGTTCAGGAACGCCACCTCTGGCTAAACCTGGCCGATATGCGCGACGTTGACAAAGTTCGCTTTCTTGACTCGCCCATATCCCAGGCTGGCCTGTTCGGCGACACTGTCGGTGAATTCACCCAGAAATTCAAGGCGGTTAAAGAGCAGTCGGATGCGATGGGCAATGTCATCTATCGGCGTGGCCGTAAGCCCGCTCCGCCCGCCGAGCCATCCACCTCCGCTGTTCCTCGCCGAGGGCGCCCGCCAACGAGTGCTGCCCCGCCCCCGCCTGCGCCTCCGGCCAAGCGGGCGCGGCGTTCACCTCGAAAGCAGGCAGCCCCTCCTGACCAGGGCGCCGTTAAGTCCGGTAACGGACCGCGAAGCGTCCCTGAGACAGGCCATCCGGAGAAGAGGAAACTTGCTCTTTCCCCGCTGGAGGGCGGGGCCCCGATAACAACGGTACTTTTCAGTGCCACCAAACATCAGTAAAAGAGCACTTTTTCCCTTCCCCGGATGTGACTGCACGAGTTCTGCCAGTCCGGGACGCGCTGCCTTCCGGCTCGCAGACTCTACGTGCTTCGCCAGTGGCTCACGAGCGCTGGGGGGACGGTCTCCCTTCCCTCAGCCCTCCAGCCCCCTCTCCGGAGTCAGGGTGCGGAGCCAGAGCGAATCGCTCTCCTCCAGCTCTTCCGCGGGACCCTCGTGCTTCCCGGATCAGCACACCCACTCCGCGCTGCCCCACCGCTGGTACGTCAGCGATTGTAGCGATGACTCCATTAGCGAGGGCTCTGCCTGCCTGGTTAGCGCGGGCCAGCCCCTCGCGGTGGCTCATACGCACAATCAGACTCGGTTACGCGATTCAGTTCGCGAAACGGCCCCCCAAGTTTACGGGCGTGTATTTCTCCAGGGTCAACCCCCTGTCTGCCCCTGTCTTGCGAGAGGAGATTGCTGCCCTCCTGGCGAAGGGTGCAATCGAGCCGGTTCCTCCAGCCGAGATGGAGAGTGGGTTTTACAGCCCATACTTCATCGTACCCAAAAAGAGCGGTGGGTCACGGCCAATCCTAGATCTGCGAGTTTTGAACCGCTGTCTGCACAGGCTGCCGTTCAGAATGCTCACGCAGAGGCGCATTCTCCAATGTGTTCGTCCTCGGGATTGGTTTGCAGCCATAGACCTGAAGGACGCGTATTTCCATGTCTCCATTCTTCCACGCCACCGCCAATTTCTGCGGTTTGCGTTCGAGGGTCGAGCGTGGCAGTATAAGGTCCTCCCCTTCGGGCTCTCTCTGTCTCCGCGGGTCTTCACCAAACTCGCGGAGGGTGCCCTAGTGCCCCTTCGGCTCGCGGGCATTCGCATACTCAATTATCTCGACGACTGGCTGATTTTAGCCCACTCGCGGGAGCAATTGATTATGCACAGGGACAAGGTGCTTCGGCATCTCCGCCTACTGGGGCTTCAGGTCAACCGAGAAAAGAGCAAACTCGCCCCCGTGCAGAGGATTTCTTTTCTCGGGATGGAGCTGGACTCGATCACCATGGTAGCGCACCTCTCCGAGGAACGCGCTCGCCTGTTGCTGAACTGTCTGAGGGAGCTCGACAGCAAACTAGTGGTCCCACTGAAGTTCTTTCAGAGGCTCCTGGGGCATATGGCATCCGCAGCCACCGTCACGCCGCTCGGGTTGCACCATATGAGACCACTTCAGCACTGGCTTCACGATCGGGTCCCCAGACGCGCATGGCACGCGGGCACACACCGGGTCTCGGTTACTGCGCTGTGTCGCCGCGCCCTCAGCCCTTGGAACGACCCCTCGTTCCTACAGGCCGGTGTGCCTCTAGGACAGGCGTCCAGCCATGTTGTTGTTTCAACAGACGCTTCCAACACGGGTTGGGGGGCCGTGTGTCGCGGGCATGCGGCTGCGGGCCTCTGGAAGGGTGCCCAGCTGCATTGGCATATCAATCGCCTAGAGCTGTTGGCAGTGTTCCTCGCTCTCCACCGCTTTTTACCGGTGCTGGAGCGGCAACACGTGCTGGTCAGGACGGACAGTATGGCGGCGGCGGCGTATATCAACCGCATGGGGGGTATGCGCTCTCGCCGCATGTCTCAGCTCGCCCGCCGTCTGCTCCTCTGGAGTCACCCGCGGCTGAAATCGCTGCGCGCCATTCACGTCCCAGGCACGCTCAATCGTGCAGCCGATGCGCTCTCACGACAGCTGTTACGTCCTGGAGAATGGAGACTCCACCCCGAGTCTGTTCAGCTGATATGGGCGCGATTCGGGGAGGCCCAGATCGATCTGTTTGCTTCCCCCGAGAACGCTTACTGCCAGTTGTTTTTTTCCCTGACCGAGGGCTCTCTCGGCACGGATGCACTGGCCCACAGCTGGCCTCGGGGCATGCGCAAGTATGCGTTTCCCCCAGTGAGCCTGCTCGCGCAGTTTCTGTGCAAGGTCAGGGAGGACGAGGAACAGGTTCTGCTAGTTGTGCCCCTTTGGCCCAACCGGACCTGGATATCAGAGCTCTCACTCCTCGCGACGGCCCTCCCCTGGCGGATCCCTTTGAGAGAGGACCTACTCTCTCAGGGACAGGGCACCATCTGGCACCCTCGCCCCGATCTTTGGAACCTCCACGTGTGGTCCCTAGACGCGAGGAAGACTTAGGTAACCTACCGACTGCGGTGGTTAATACCATCACTCAGGCTAGAGCCCCCTCTACGAGGCGCGCCTACGCCCTGAAGTGGAGTCTATTCACTGAATGGTGCGTCTCTCGCAGAGAAGACCCCCGAAATTGCCAGATTAGTGTTGTGCTCTCTTTCCTTCAAGAGAAGTTGGACAGCAGGCTGTCGCCCTCCACTCTCAAGGTTTACGTGGCCGCCATCTCCGCTTATCATAGCGCGGTAGCTGGCAGCACCGTGGGAAAGCATAACCTGGTCATCCAGTTCCTTAGGGGTGCTAGGCGAATTAATCCATCTCGCCCCCCTCTCATGCCCTCTTGGGATCTCGCCCTCGTTCTCACGAGTCTGCGATCCGATCCCTTTGAGCCACTCGAATCAGTATCTCTAAGATTTCTGTCCCTGAAGACAGCTCTGCTGGTTGCGTTGGCCTCCATCAAGAGGGTCGGGGACCTGGAGGCATTTTCGGTCAGTGACTCGTGCCTGGAATTCGGGCCGGATTACTCTCACGTCATCCTGAGACCCCGCCCCGGTTATGTGCCCAAGGTTCCTACCACCCCCTTTAGAGATCAGGTAGTGAGCCTGCAAGCGCTGCCCCCGGAGGAGGCAGACCCAGCCGTTTCTTTACTTTGTCCAGTTCGCGCTCTGCGCATTTATGTGGGCCGTACTCAGAATTTTAGATCATCTGAGCAGCTCTTTGTCTGTTATGGCGGTCGGCAGCAGGGAAGTGCCGTATCAAAACAAAGATTGCCATTTCACTCGCTTATTCGAGTCGAGGTCAGCCGTGTCCCCCGGGAGTTCGTGCACACTCCACTCGGAGCGTTGCATCCTCTTGGGCGCGTGCATGCGGCGCCTCTCTAACAGACATCTGTAGAGCTGCGGGCTGGGCGACACCCAACACATTTGCAAGGTTTTACAATCTGCGAGTGGAGCCGGTTTCCTCAAGGGTATTAGGTAACCCTTTGGTGATTGAGGAGACAACTCGGTAGGGTGTTGAAACACGCTTGCTGCGCTATTCTCCCTAACACGGAGGTACGTGCGCCCTTTTTTTTCTGTCAGTAAAGTTCCCCGTCAGGTGAGCCCTGCAGATTCCTCCGTGGCCCCCAGCACTGACTCAGCGGAGGAGTCACTTGCTGGCCCACTACGTTGTAGGTCTGCCCGCTGGTCAGCCCGCGTTTTGGGTATAGGTGCCTGCTATGCGTGATCCCCACTAGGCGATCCCATATGCTTATTCCGCCACGGTTAAGTCCCCCCCCTGGGCGGACCCGTGTCTTCCCTCTCCGCTAACCACTCTTTTGCTATGCGTACTCCCCCTTTTTAGGGCTAGTCCATATGTAAATTCTGCCATCTATCCCCCCCTTGGGTAACGGATGGCCTCCGCAGCGTCCTCCCTATCGGGATTGCACGCTTCCCAACGTACTGTCGTATTTCCTAGAATTATCTAGATGCTCACGACTTCCCAAAAAATATATCTAAATCCGTAAAACTTCTGTTGAAGTAGGATAAATTAGGGCCAGGGACACGTTGGAGGACCGCGCCCCCCATGATGTGGGTGCGTCACGCTTGCTTGACTATCTCCTCATCGGGGGTGTTGGTAAGGTGCAGTCATTATGGCGCTTTCAATGGGCTCCCAATGCGTGGATTTTACAAATCAAATCCACTTATAGTGCTGAAGTTCCCCCCGAAGGGGAACGTTCGAGGTTACTAAAGTAACCCTTCGTTCCCCGAGGAGGGGAACGGAAGCACTATACTCCGTCGCCATAATGACTGTCCCTTAGCTGTTTGAAAGTCTCTTCAGCTTAAAAGGATGGCGTCTGCTGGCTTCAGGTGTGCTTATATGCTGAGATAATTGCAGATGTCGCACACCTGCGCAAGCTTACGCTGCCAATTAATTTCATTCATTGGCCCGTTCAATACTCTCCAGACAAGCGGCTTCTGATCCGAATCCTCCCAATGCGTGGATTTTACAAATCAAATCCACTTATAGTGCTTCCGTTCCCCTCCTCGGGGAACGAAGGGTTACTCTAGTAACCTCGAACGTTCCTCTTACATCATTGACAGTTACCAGTCCTCCACCAAACATGTAAAAGCTTTTTTTTCAGTTTATTCATGACAGTTTGATTTTTGTATAATATTATTATTAGCAGCATTATTTATTGTATGCATATTTATATTTGCTTTAATAAAAACAAGTTTAGATTTGTCCACCTGTCGTGTTTTGGATCATATGGGGCATAGGTCGTGTGTTTGGACATAACTCATTTTTTGACCACAATTTGTTATTATTGTTTATTTATTTATTTGCTGAAAATTAAAACTGAACCTGGGAAAACTAAAACTGAACATTCTAAATGAAATATGCAGGCTAATGAATGTCTAACGAATGACCGTTTCCTTATTCACAAAAGTAAAGGAGTAAAGTAAAGAGTGAAAGTAAAGAAAAGTGAAAGTAAAGAGGTCAAATGGAGGAGGCTCATTATTTATTCTCGCACTGCAGATGGTCTATTTAACTGTTATCTTGCTAGTAAAGCATTCAGTTTTTCCACTTACAAAGTCTGCCATGCAAATAGCAAATGTGCCATGGCGTGATGTAACTGACTCTTAAAGGGTATGAGAGATGAGACTCTGATTGGTTTAATGCTCAAAACACACCCATAACTCATTAAGAGAATAAGCACAACACTGTTAGACATGCGCTGGGGCGCAGAGCATATTTTTCTGTCCTTAAAATAACAAAAAGTGCATTCGGATGTGCTCTTAATGCTTTTGCACCATGCACTTTAGACTTTGTGTCTAGATCGTTAAAATAGAGCCCTTGCTGTTGCTGGTTTTTACATCTATTGCAAGACAGATTAATTAAATTAATTGTATGTATAACGAGAAATAGCCTGTGTGTGAGTGTGAAACACTTGTTTGTAAACAAAGCTACAGTAGTAGTACATCAACTCAGCTAATATAATAATAATAATGACAATAATAAAAATATATTACATATAATCTAATATAAAAATATGCAAATGATTCAATAATACTACTAAAATGAATAAAAAAACAAACTATACATTTGAAGTCAGAATTTTATCTTTACCATGATGTCATCATGGTAAAGATAAAATAAATTAGTTATTAGAAATGAGTTATTAAAACTATTAGGGTTAGAATTGTTGAAAAACAAGAAGTGTTAAATAAAAAATCTTCCCTCTGTTAAACAGAAAAAAAAAATAGAGGGTGAATAATTCAGGGGGGCTAATAATTCTGACTTCAACTTTATGTGTGTTTGGTTGGGGGGGTTTGTTTCTGTCATAACAGTAATAATGATCCGCAGATTAAGGCACTTTTGCTGAAAACATTTTCTTCTGTACTGCTTTTACATAACAGGAAGCAGAGCAAAGGTTTGATATATGTAAGTGGGGGGATATGTGTGAAGCAAAGGGGGCCTCACTTATGACAGGACGTGGATTTTGTTTTTCTGCAGAATTTTGTAAGAGCATTGCAGCAAACAGGTCAGGTTGCAAACATCAGCTAGGTTTATAAACTGGCTTGTTTCACTGTAACTGACTTGTTTTCAGTTTAATTTTGTATTTAGTTATTGGAAGAAAAGGCATAGACTGATTGCTTCGAGCATGTGAGAGAATGTCTGTTTTTCGCTTGCGCGTGTGTGTGTGTGTGTGTGATTGCAGTGATTCTGACACCTAACTGACTTTAAGTTTCCTTTCACAGGTGTGTGATCAGGTCAAATTTAGAACAAGAAGAAAACAACAGGATGTACGAAGAAACACAAATGGAAAAAGTTCAAGTTGTAAAGACTGAGATTTGAAAATAAAAATAATAGCAACAAAACAATCAAACAGTTCATCCTGTAAATATTTTGTAAGGTTGTCTGTGCCTTTGAAAGGGTTGGAGTTTTTCATTTTGTGAGTGTAGTTTTGTGATAAATTGATTATTTTAACTCCTCTGCATTTTATTTAATTGAAGGTTGTCATTGAGAAACAGTTGAAATTCAATAGATCTGTACTCTGCACTTTGTGTTTACTGTTTTCCACCCCCAGTAATCTACTGTTATATGTACTGTATATGCAATCTATATGTATATTTCTTAATGTTTGTGTTTTTTATGGATCTCAGAGGTTAATATATTTTTATATGAACAAACAGGATACAGACAACAAAATTGTAAAAATTAATTTGTACAGATGCTTATACTGTAAGTACTCTCAAAGTCAACTTGAAGAGAAAATGTGGTTCAATTGTTTAACAGGCATTGTAACCCCCGGTAAAGCTTTTCTGTGTTGTTTATAATTAAAATAAGCAAAAAAGAAACAAAAACGCTTAGTGTGCAGGTGTCAAGGACACAATTGGTTTGAACTCATTAATGGGTAACACTTTACAATAAGGTTCATTAGTTAATGCATTTACTAACATGAACTAATCATGAACAACACATGTACAGCATTTATTAATCATAATTGATCATTTACTAATGCATTATTGACATCCAAGTCTATGCTTGTTAACATTAGTTAGTGCACCATGAGTTAGCATGAACTAACAATGAACTACTGTATTTTCATTAACTAATGTAAACTAACATGAACAAATACAGTAGTAAATGTATTGATCATTGTTTGGTCATGTTAGTAAATGCATTAATTAACATTAACTAATGAACCTTATTGTAAAGTGTGACCCATTAATGTGTATTATTCGGATTATAATAGTACAGTTGCAGTTATAATTCTGAAATATTTTCTAGATTTTGTTTTGTCAACCGTGCCGAAAAAACAACAACAAAAAGTCAATAATTAACCCCAAAATAAAAGTTACTCACTTTTTACTCACCCTCAAGTCGTTCCAAACCTTTATGATTTTCGTTCTACTGTTAAACACTAAAGAAGTATTTTGAGGAAGTCTGAAATCCTGTAACCATTGACTTTCAGTATAGCGAGGATAAACAAAAAATATGGGTCAATGTATGCAGGTTTTCTGATGTCTTATAAAACATGTTTTGTGTTCAACAGAAGAAAGAAAGACAACAGGGTTTAAACAGCTAAAGGGTCAGTAAATAATGATATAATATTCTCGTACGGCAAATTAATAAATTTGAAAATATTTCCACTTCAAAATATTGCAAACTATCAGTTAATTATTAATTGTTACATTAGGAATTATTGTTTTAGAAGGCAACTATGTGCGAATAGAGATAACTACAATTTTCATTAAAAATACAATAAATTAAAGTAAATAACCAGAAAATATTTTGTTGTTTGTTGTGTTTGTTATTTCTGGGTTATTTTAGTTTAGTTTTCTCATGTCCACTTGTTTATGTTTTTTTATGCTGTTTTAATTTATATATATATATATATATATATATATATATATATATATATATATATATATATATATATATATATATATATATATATATATATTTTATAATACTAAATGAGCTAATGATTTTGAATATTGGACTGGATATATATTATATTGGACAAATTATAACTGGATTAAATAATGACACAATGCAAATTAGTAAAAAAAAAGAAAGAATATGTTGTTGAATAAATCATGAATACACGTAAGTAATTTTTCAGATGTTTTTGCTTATTTGTTTAATTTATTGGTATGTTTAGATTGTTTGAGTTTTAACAATATTTAGGTCAATTTCATGTCAACAGCTCATTTAGAAATATACTTAGAAATAATCATCATGTGTTCAATGCTTCTCTTACAGAAATTGCTGTAAAATAAACACTCTAAAAAGAGTATTGGGTCGTAATCTCGGGGGAACCAATTTAATTTAAGTGCTAGATTATACAAAGAACCTGTAATGGTTCATCATTGATTCTATTTTACTGATTCTATTCTATATAGCACAGATATACAGATAATGTGATATGTGCTACTGTTTGTAAATGTAAAATGGTGCCCCTATGATTACAGCCAAAAAATATAAAAACACTTTTAGTGCTACAACATTTATATAACAATCAGGTATTTGCTTTTAGTTCAATATAAAAAAGGAAAGGAGTTTTAAGCCTCCTCCACACAGAAAAAGTGTAAATTCTGAGTAATTAAAAAAAAATAATAATCTGATGCTGTTGTCAAAACAGACCATTTCAATGTGGAAATGTCATTGGCCCATCAACAGTTCCTGCTTGTTATCAAACTATTCCATAACTGTAACATAATGTTAAAACAGCTTTAATTACAATATTTATAAATATGTGGTTCTTTTTTGATTCTCGGAAGGTATAGAAATCAAAAATGTGAAACAGGAAATACATTGGGACCATTGTTTTTGTTTACATCCCTTAAAATGGTCTATAAAACTGTTGCTTCATCTTACATTTAGAGTTTGAAACAGTAGGTTTTTTTTGTCTGTCATGCTGCTTTTAAACACTTGGAATAAACAAAATACAAGTTTTGATATGAGGAAAGTTTTGTAAAAGAATTGCTAATATTTTAGAAATGTGTTGACTAAATATTGTGTGAAAATAATGTTAATGTTATGCTCACAACGGGCCGATGTTGTGCTATTGTGTTAAGCGTTTTGAAAAAGTGACTACAGATTTGAAAAGTTTGTTAGCAAGTGAAAAAAAAACTTTAAGTAATATTAAAGTGCGATGAAGTTAAGAACAGGAGGAGGAGGAAGTAGAATCGGCCGTTGATCATCGAGTCTTTCTTTCGGTTTCGTTTTGAAAGCAAGAAAGAAAGTGCACGTAACAACGCTTTGATCATGCACTATACTTACTTTTTAATGTGTAAGTATAAAATGCATTTATTCGTACATGCATCTGCATATTTTGTTTGCATTTAATTTGTTGCATATAAGACATTCGTGTAACAGGACACATTGTTTACCTTCCGCTTATGTCTACCATTTGCTTTCATTTTAGCGTGTTTTTATTCGACATAAAGTGTAACCTCAGATATATCTTTTTAAAATGTCTTTCCCCTAGTCCATGTTCTGGTTCACCTGTCAATATCGATAGAGGAGAAAGGATGGATTAAAATACCATGTCGAGCTAATACAGAGAAAGGTGTGAAGTATAGGAGAATCAATTGGTACAAGGTTTGTACCAAACAATTTAAAATGCTCCAGCTGTTAATCCAATAGTTAATTGCATAACACATAAAGGAATGTTTCCTGCGTGGGTTAAAAGGTCAATTTATTTGACAGGTTGAAGGAGCTTCTGATGTGCTGACTGGACTTGTTTCAAAGAATTTGATGAAAAACACCACCACACTCTATAAGTTTGCCGCTCATTCCTATGAAATTGGAGAGGACAACTCTTTGCTTATTCCTGCTGTGACACAAAACGACTGTGGCACCTATAGATGCACATTATGGCCTCCACTGGGTCATTATATTCAGGAAGTAAATATTGAGTATTCTGAAGGTGAGAAAATATAAATTTACTCATGTTATTAGTTTGTTCAAAGTATTCAATACACTGTATAAAAATGCAGAGTTCCACATAGTTCCTTCATGTTGACCCAACACAAATCAATTAAGTTAACACTTTTAACAAATTTATGTGGATTGAACATTAAAAAATAAGTTGTCTCAATGAAATCTCAAGAATTTTGTTGTTTCAGCTCATTTTAATAATAGTTTGAATAGTTTGAAATATATTTTAAAGTGTACACATTCATCACAGTTAATTACAATTTTAAAAAGTTTTATATAGCTGTCAATTTTACTAAGTTGTAAATTTAGTTTACTGTACTTCATAATGGAGCAAATTACAGTAAAGGAGATGTAGCTACCAAAGACAAAAAAAAATCCCATTAATGTCTTTTGTTTCATTTTCACAGATTGTGTTTTGATTATGAATGATAAATGTGACAAATTAATATTGTGTGTGTGTGTGTGTGTGTGTGTGTGTGTGTGTGTGTGTGTGCGCGCATATGTGTGTTTGTTTTTTTTAGGTTGCATAAAGCCTCATGTGCATGCAGTTGGCCAGGTAGATGCTCTGCATGCCAATTATGATTTTAAAGTCCTTATAGTTCCATGCACTGTTTGGGCTTGTGCTGTTGTTATCATGTTTTTTACTCTGAAAGCAACTGTAAAAAACAAGAAAAGACTTGTGAAATTGTATGCATTATTTGATGTCAAAAAGACTTTCTCTAGCTTATAGTAAGATGTATGTTAAGTTTACCCTGCATTACAATTAAATGTGAAAAATGTATTTTTTAGCTAATACTCAAAAAAGTTCCAATAATATATTAACATGATTCTGTTTGTTCAAAAAGAAATTGCAATAAACATTAGTGAACGAGTGCGTGATTTCTGATAGCTTCATGGATGGCTTCCTTCCAAGACTAGTTTTTTATTTCTTTTTTTTATTTTTAGAGACAACAACAGAATATGTCAAATTCTAACAAGACACCCAAATAATAAAATAAAAAGAAAATATGATTTTGAAGTTTACAGTTTTCATTTCAGATATACAAACAAAAACTATTTAGCTTTAATATAGATTAGACCTCAACAATGACAGTATGTAAGACGTATATACATATACATATATATATATATATATATATATATATATATATATATATATATATATATATATATATATATATATATATATATATATACCCTAGAGCACTATTCAATTAACTTTATTTTTTACTTGTATCTTGACATACAAATCAATTATAAAAAAAAAAACATTAAAAAGGTTTAAAGTTTTTTATAATCATGTTAAAAAAACGTCTATGTGTGATCTTAACAAAATGAATAGTTTTCATCAATAATTGCTGCTAAAATATAATTAAGATAAACATTATGAAGTATTTTTTAATTATTTAGATGTCCAGAATCAAAAAGTTAGCAGACAAGCCTTTTCTCCCCACAAAATAAAGCTACAAAACAAGCATTCCAAACAAGTTTCCCCTCAAAGTTTCTGTTCTCTGAATACCGAAGGTCACATGACTTCTCATGAACACCAGTGGTAATGGCTTTTATAATCTGAAAATTACTAGGGAATAGTCGTTTTTACATAAAGTTTTTATACAAAATCAAATTTGCTGATTCGTCTAAAATAACAGATAAGTAATAATAATAAATAATAAGATTTCTGTTTAACTCTAAGAATTGTCCATGCACAATATTACTTTATGTCAAGAGAAATGGTGTACATAACACAAAACATGTTAAGATCTTTGTGGTGAACCAGCAGCAGAAAGTTTATAGGCATCGTTTGGATAAGTATTACAGCAATGACAGGGAAATCAGCCAATCAGAGAGAGAGAGAGAGAGGAAAAGAACAGAAGGCGGTCATGATTTCAGCGACCCAACCACAGTGTGAGGTTTCACGTCTCGGCAAATCTCGATTGGTTCAAACGATGCAAACAGACACCTCTACACACTGCATATGTATAGTACCGACTGGTGTTGGTTTCGGAGACTGTTGCTTTAGATTAGAAACAAGTGCAAAACATTAGGTTTATTTTGTATATTTAAATTAAACGAAAACCACCGCGGATTTGCACAATAATAAAACAACATATGCAAATGTGTTTATATGAGGGGAATTGTGGAGTCGTCAGCTTCTTTGAAAAACAAATCTGATTAGAGTTTTTTTTTACATGCTTAATAGATTTGCAACATGATCCATAAGCTTAAGTTAATTGTCGGCAAAAACATGCCTACTGTCAAATCCACGCCTTTTGTAAGTGTTGCGTAAACGTGTGGGAAGCAGCAAAGTTTAAGAGGATCTAAATCAATTCACTAGAACGATGATGATTTGCCTAATAGTGCTAGGTGAGTAAGATTTCTGTCACTTTAAACATTAAGGTTTCATTAGTCAATGTATCTACTAACATGAATTAAGAATTATCAATACATGTACATCATTTAGCTATTATTCACAGTCCAACTATTACTAAAAAAATTGCATTAATAAAATCCAAAGTTGTGTTTTATATTAGTTAATATGTGATATAACATGAGCTACCTTCATTACCATTGATTAATGTTATATAATACATAAATGTTATGTAATTATCTAACAAATACTGTAATAAATGATTTGCTCATTGTCCATGTTACATCATAGCATTATTATAGCATTAATACAACTCTACTATAAAGTGTTACTGGGTATAAGGGTTGCTGATAGTTGAAAGCAAAACATCAAAATTTAGGTCAACGCATTAAATCCAGCATACATGAAAAAACAAACATTATTTTAATCCAATTAAATCCCAAAAGCGGTTATTGTAGTTACACTATGGTAAAATCAACCATAATTTAACCATTTGGAGTAAAATGATTATATAAATTAAATAAATCCAATAACCCAATAACCAACCATTCAAGCACCAAGTCACTTTTTCAGTGTTTTTAAAGAGTTATTTTAATGCTTTCATTGTGTTTAATGTTTCTTTTTTTAGCCCTGACCCTTGGTATAGTAGTTGGCAAAGATTTCACCGCTGATTGCAATGAGGACATTGTTTTACCCTGTTTTGCCCTAGAGAAGTGTCAGAAATATACCTCAGTCACGTGGTACAAGGTGAGACATGTCCATACTTGTACAGTATGTGTGAAATCAAAAATGACCACAGGTAAATGCATCCTATTTACATTATACGGACATCCTCAAAGATCTTACACTGATTTGATAAACACCTCATATGCTGTGTGAGATCTTATCATAATTATCAATGATCCCAAATCATTATATTGAGTATGTACTGTAATTAATTTTCAGTAACTCAAAGCGCTGTATGAAAGTATTTATAAATTCACCGTGTGCTGTGCTGTGACAGAACCAAGAATGGATGATAGGAGAAGATATTGAAACACCATGCACTCATAACAGAGACGTTTGCTGATTGTTCAAACTAATTATTTAAAATGAACTGAAACAACACAATTCTTGATTTTTTTGGGACAACTTTTATATATTTTTGATTAATAAATATTTATAATAATTTATAAATACTTTATGTTCAACACACCTAAATTTGTAAAAACTAATAAATTACTCAATCCATAGATGTGAGTTAATTTCTACATGTGGATCCTGGTTTAAATTGGGCTGGGGTCATCCAGGGCTAAACAGGAGGCTTTCATTAACCTGCAACATCTATGACCAAAAACAGCTTGGAAATCACCAAAGCACAAGTGTCATTCTGCTTTTATTATAGCTACTGTATATAATGAAAGTAGTATAATGTTACGCTGCTGAGGCGAAGTTCACACAGCCTCTCAAAGAGAAATCAAAACGCGCAACAAAAAGAAACAAAAAGAAAGCAAAAATTCTAAATGGGAAGTTTAATACCACACGATGATTTTACCATTGCTGTTGGGTGTAAATATTATTGAAGTTGGAAAATGCACATGAAATTACAATTATAAAACCATAGTTCCATTGTGGTTACCCTCTATTTATTTATTTATTTATTTCAGAATTGCACATCCCTATCCCTAGTTCACATAAGTACACAAGTCGCTTGTGTGTATTCCCTGTCAAGACTGCTTCTTTGGGTAATTGCTAAGAATCATAAGTAAGTTATTATATTATTATACTGAAATAAAGTAGGTATATTAATATTAACTACTATTTTTAAGTGAATGCGCTATTTCAATACTCCTTGTGACTAAATTCTAATACAATAATAGTTTACTAAACAGTTTAGTTTATGCTTGTAATTGTATATTCTATTTAAGTTAATTTAATAATATACATATAGTATGTATATTATTACTATTTCTGTATATTATTACTATGTATATACATAACTATTTCTCCTAGCCATTTAAGCCTGAACTTGATATTTTACTATGTAAACTTGAACATGTACAATTATAAAGCAGTTATTAAAACTGTTTTAAATATTTAGAAAATATTAAATGAATAGAAATATTTAGAAAAAATATATTTATTACACTGTAAAAAATGCTGGGTTTCACAAAATTGATTTGTGTTACGACGACATGAACTAATTAAGTTAATTTATAATTTTTTCTTTCACAAATTTAAGGTTATTGAACATAAAATAGTTAAGTTGTCCCCCAAAACCTCAATAATTGTGTTGCTTCAGCTCAATTTAAAGTAGTTTGAACAAACTGTAAACATTGTTTTTAAGTGTAGGGGACTCTCTGTATAATCTCATAATCTTTTCTGTAAAAGTGAAGTATACTTGATGTTAGTTTTGAATATATTTTTGAGAATTAAATGAAACATATGGTAAAAGTTTAAATGTCTGATATAGTATATTAATAAGAGACATAAATACTTTAAATTAATTTAAATACATAAATGTCTTACTTTTAAAAAAAAATTATAACTCTGATAGTGTGCACTGTAAAAAAAAGGGTTCCACACAAATGATTTGTGTTAGTACAACATGAAGGAATTAATTTAGCTTATTAGTTTTTACATTTTTTAGTGGATTGAACATTAACAAGTTGTCCCCAAAAATCCTCGGGAATTCTGCTGTTTCAGCTCATTTTAATAAGTAGTTTGAACAAACAGCAGACATTTTTGAGTGTGGTTTGAGTAAAAAAGTATGCATATTTAAGTTTGTGTTTGCTTGTCATTTTTTGCACACATTGAATGCAGTTTGTGGTTAAAAAGACAAGGCGTGCAGAGGTGAGAAGGAAAAAAAGAAGAAAGAAAAAATATAACAACACTTGAGCACTGGGTTTTTAACTGCTAGTTTTGCAACACGCTTTCCTAGCCCCCGTTAAATAAAAGTACTGACACGCATGCATTTCCTTTTACATCCGTTGCACTTGACTCCTATTTCGCAACTACATTTTTCATAGATGAAGAAAAATATTTTAAGATTTTATCAACAATATTTTTAGTTTACTAGTAATTCACTTGTATGCATTGTTAATAAAAGTATACTTTGAGCATGCGATAAGCTAAACACTGGCTGAGTACACCAATTACAATTTTCTTTTTGCAATTTTTCTACAAGTAAATGAATAGGTATAGGGATAATTTACTAGTTAATTGCAATACTAGTTTATGAAAGTACTATTTAAATCAAAGATGCCCAAACTAGGACTCGTGGGCCAAAGTTGAGAGAAGAATGATGGGGATGGTTTTAGAGATTGTCAAATCAAATTTAATGTAACTCTTTGTTTGTTTGTTTGTTTGTTTGTTTTATTGTTAAAAGCTAACTAAAATTAAACACTTCAATTAAATGGTGTAAATTAATCAGATTTTGTTTAAATGTGCATACTGTCACCCGACAATGCAGAGACTTTGGAGACCAAATCAAGTCAAAGACAGATTCTGTTTGACCATTGTATTCAGCATTGAACTCCACTGTGTTATAAATGTGATTGTTTATGTTTTATATTATTGCAATAAGTTATAATTTAAAAAGTTATACTGCTTTAGATAACACAATTTAAAGTAATATTACACTGTAAAAAATTTGACCTTAAATTCACAGTAAATTACTGGCTAATAATTGCATTACTTTCACAGTAAATTACTTATGTAAATTCACAGTAAATTATTGTGAGGTAGTTCACAGTAATTTACTGTGGTTTTGTCACATTAAATTATTGTGAAATTACAACCATATATTGTAACTTTACAGTAGATAATAAAGTCTGTTACTGTAATTTCACAGTATTATCTTATAGAATTAACTATATTTTACTGTGAATTTGCAAAACGATTACTGTGATTTAGCAGTAGGTTGCAGTTTAAATACCTGATTTAACTGTAAAGTTACAGTTATATCCCGGATTACTGTAATTTAACAGTTTGGTGCTGTAAAATTTCAAAGCAATTTTAGGTCACACAAAAATGAAAATTTTATCTTGATTTACTCACCCTCAGGTTGTTCCAGCTCTGTTAAAAATGTTTTTTTTTTGTTAAACACAGGAATAAAAATATCAAATATTCCTCTTTGTGTCCAAACAACCTGAGGATGCGTAAATGACGACAGAATCTTCATTTTTGGGTGATCTGAAAAGACTCTAAAATCAAAATAAAAACAAACACACATACATTTTACAGATTTATTTAACAGCTTAATGACATCTGTGTAAACATTTCAGAAAACTTTCAAAAGGTGAAGGTGAAGCCTCAAAAAATACTATAAGAACATATTAATAAAAAAATCTGACATCATATGTAGCATACATATAAAAAGCAGTGCTTCAGAGTGCGCTCTCTCTCTCTCTCATTATATATATATATATATATATATATATATATATATATATATATATATATATATATATATATATATATATATATATATACATACATACACACATGAGAGAAAGAGAAAAAACTTCTTGCTAAATTAGGCAGTCGTCTATTCAAGGTCAATCTTTTTCCTGATAATTTTACACACTTGCTGGTTGATGTGTCTTCTCTGCTTCTTTGACTTCGTCTGTCTTCCATCTCCAAACTGGTGCCCAAAAAGCACCTATAAGCAAAAGGGCAGACAAACAGTTAGCTTCATACAACACTACTGGGACACTACTGCTGCACTAGAGAGCAAAATTACTGTTAGCTCAGTTTGAACATGCTGACAATACTGTAGCTCAGTCAAACTGCAATCATTTAAACAAAAACATCTGAAAAACATTTCCATCACAAACACAAAATAAAGAACAGTCCAACAACAAATAGTGGTTTTAATGACCTAGGCAGAGCATTTTAAAACAGTTGATTTGATTTACACCTTCTGTTTACGGACTATAATCTAATGCTGGGTTCACACTTATTGCAAAGTTAACACATGCATCACAGTACTTGCTCTTGAATACTAGCAGGATGTTTCTTGCATCAAGCTAATTTTTCATGATTTAAATATTAGGAATATTTTGCTAAAAAAACTTGATTGAAGTGATACAGCACTTGTGTTGTATTCATTTCAATCAAGTTTTTTGCAAATATTCCAAATATTTTTCAACGTTTTTTGAGTTTCACTTAATTTGTGCTGCCCAGTAAAAATTTCCAATTATTTATGCATTTGCAATGACTTGCATGTAATCCACTCACCTGAATAGGTAACTTCACATATGATATAAGAGCCCCATCCTTTTAAAGACAGCTCCCCCTCCGGTCTCCAGCACAGACAAACAAATTGTGTCTGCAACACAGCCCTTTATAACAAGGGGACAAGGGGAGTCATGACTTGCGCTATACATTAGCACATTAGAAAGTATTAGCCTATACATTCCTTGTTTAACCCCCCCCAAAACAAGCCCTCAGTTACAATATTTATTGTAGACATTACCGTAAATTCCAGAGTGCAAAAGGCATCTTCAGCATACTTCAGTTTCAGACCAGATCCAAAGTCTGTTGTGAAATCCAGGTGAGGTCCCATGACCACTCGACCCTCCGAGTCCAAGGAATAAGACTAAAAGGGGGAAAAAAGAACTAAATTAGAGGTGTTTGTGAATAATTAAATTTGTTTGTAGAAACAAAGTTGACATTCCATGCTCTGCCTATTAAAAACCAAGCAAACAAACACACATGCCCAGTAAAATTGCTAATAAAAATAAAAACTATAGTTTAAAAAAATCTTTGTCTAATATTTACTACTACTGGAGGTACTGGTGGAACTTCTGGAAGAAGAAAAAGAGTTTGTACAAGAAACTGCTCACAACAAATCTGTGAAAAACCTGACATTAAAAAATCTAATAAAAATGAGGAAGGCATCAACATTACCTTTAATAATCAAGTGAGGGGTGATTGGTAGCATCAGTGTTTCAACATCAATGGCTGTGGCTGCAAAAAAATATGAATATAATAAGAGTAGAATAAGACTCAATCTAACACACGCACACACATACACACACATACTCTCTCTCTCTCTCTCTCTCTCTATATATAGGTTTAGATTGTGATAATGAATTTAGGTTATATTTGTGTGCTCAGAATTTACACTCACCTCACACTTCAGCTATTATCAGGTACACCTGAACACCAAAAAATAAAATCTACAGTTAGTGACAATATACAATTAGTTCTCATTAGTAACAGTTAAATGTTAGCACTGCATTAACACCAGTGAGAAATATACAATATGTACTGTGTTAGTGTTAGTTTAAAAGAATACAACTGAATTGTATTATAAGCCTAATTTAATAAAACAGTTAAGACTTGTTTCATAATGAGTTTAGTTTATTTAACTAACTTAACGTTAACGTTACAGTGAACAAAATTAACGTAACGTTACATGATGGTGACTAACGTTAACCGTAACGTTAACTTAAGTGAAGGTCAGAGCTTACCTTAACTTTAGTCATTTCACCTTTACTTCAGTCTTGTACTGAAACAGAAAATGCAGTTAACAAGAAGTTAATTAAAGAAAATTCCCTTTCTTTTTTCAGGAACTAACGTTAACGTTATGCTAATACCTCAGAAAACACTACAATCACCATCTGGCGTCGTTAATTTTTTGTTTTAAAAAAAGGCGCGCTTAAACCCTGTACGTTCGAGTACAACTGAAGTACTCGGTAAATTCCTGTTAAATGACATGCACTATACAGAAATACACATACAACAATCATTTAACGGACAAAAGTCATATTTTAACACTTACCGAGGATGAATCCGTTGGGTGAAGAGACGACGGCGTTGTCTGTGGTGATGGCGCTTGTTTGCGGTCGAGTCGAGTCAGTTCTGTTAAATGAATCGGCTCCTTTAAGTGAACAGTAAAGAGTCGAATTCGGCTCCTTTAAGTGAACAGTAAAGAGTCGAATTCCCCTGAAAACGATTCCGTTTTGTATAATATTGTAAGACGCAAACATATAATTCATTAATATTTCATCATATTGCTTGATTCGTGTACTGCTTGTACACGAATTGCTTGTTGATGACTAAGAGCTCATGAACACGTCTGATAAAATATCTGAATCTGATTCAATGTCACACGAGTCCTGAACCGAAGCAGTGCAAAAGTAATATATTGAGTGAAATATAAAGTTAATTATTTTCTTCGCCATTCAAAATATTACATATCTCTGATTTTAACAATAAGAATAAAGTTCGTTTGGAGTGTATTGAGAATTATTATTTTTTTACTCCCAGGATTCATTTTGCACCAAGCTGCATCAAGCTGTAATGGTGGATGAGAAGGCACATAATATTATAAATATTGCTTGTAATATGTAATGAAATAAAGTTTTAACACTTTTTCATGCGAGAATGTAGTTCTTCAAAACTCAAATCTGTGGATTGTTAGTAAAGATTGTGTGTCATTTTAAGTGTGTTTTGCCGGTAGCGGAGATCTATGACCTCCAGGCGGTAACGGCGCTCATTACTCATGTATCCGCCGAGAGGCGCCTGTCTTCAGGCTAGACATTGGGACAATTGCCCCGTCTTCGATGGCTCTATTTGCGTCCGAAAATGAAGTTTTAACTGTTTTTCATGCTACAATGTAGTTGTTTAAAACTCTAATCTGTGGTTTATTTATATAGATAAAAAAATAATAATAATTTATATATATATATATATATATATATATATATATATATATATATATATATATATATATATATATATATATATATATATATATATAAATATATTTAATTCTGAGATTAGTGACCTCCAGGCGATGACAGGTGCCCAATACTCATGAAACCGTCTAAAGCAGACATTTACCCTGACATTAAAATAATTGTTGGCTGTTTAACAGTCTTTGGTTTCATTAATTAATTACTTTTTTTTCCAGTTTATTATGTTTTGGCTAAGCACACAGTTGTTCATTAAATATTATTTCCTATTCTATGTTAACTGTATAAAATTAAATAAAGGTGCAGTACAACCAAAAAGATGTTGGTAACCAAATCGTTTTGGGGGCTATAACATTCTGTTATTATCTGTTAAAAGTTCATTTGTATTAATTTCTACGTTGAATTAAAAAAGGTTTGAATTTCTATAACTAACGTGCAAAAGATATAGCCCTTTTCACAGTAATTTGCTGTAATCATGCTACCTGCCGTAATTTCACAATAAAATTATGAATACAACATATTACTGTGAATTTTTCAGTTAAATACTGTGAAGGGATACTAATGTAATTTACTGTGAAAAATTACAGTAACTTGTTGTGAAAACCTGGAAATTTTTTACAGTGTATCTATTCATTTTGAAATATTATTAAATAAATTAGGAAACTACCCATGGCAACTTTAATGCAATATAGTTTGGTATATTTACCTTTGGCGCACAGCTCTCAATGATACTTGGTTTTTGGCCCTTCATAAGAAAAAGATTGGTCACCCCTACTTTAAATCCTACTTTCTGTAAATTGTTAATGCAAGTATGCTTGTGAATTATGTCACCTCAAAGCTGACTTGTTATATAAACTTGTGAAGTTTAACAGAAAATATGCAAAATGATGTAAAAAAATATTGAATAGGCTACTCAAGTTTACTTGACTACAAGCTAATTATATTTTAAATATATATATTTGAGTGAAAGTATAAGCCAAATATTCTTAAACCTTTTAGTTAGTAGAAGTACAATGTTTAGCATATATAAGTCTAATCACAAAATCTGTCTTTTAAATTAATATTTTTAATAGGAAGCTATACAATATTAGTTTTGTGCATATACATTACATTAGTCATAACTGAAGCCAAATCTGGAGATTATCTAACAAAATAACTTACGATAACAGTCTAAAAACTAGTACACCTAAATTTATATGTTATTAAACAAATCTTAAATACAAATTTAAAAAAGAGGAAAAATCAAGAGAAACAAAAAAATGTAAAAATTTAGTTGAAATTTTGTAGGTTGTAATTTTTTTTTTTTGCAATATTTTGCTTGAATTTAATTGTATTGTCTTTTAATTTCAATTTTATGGACACTAATATAATAGTTTAATAAACATGTCTGTTTAATAAAGCTGTTTTGTTTAAAATGCATCAAAATATATTGCCTATATTCATAGAGTGCATATTATCTGAGAGTTACATACTGAAAGTATACATACTTACAGTATATTTAGTTTAAAGAATTATAATAATGAAATGAACCTGATCATGGTGTGTGTGTGCTAAATAAACGATAAGTAATTAAATGTAAACTGTTAAAATCTGATATTGTGTCAACTTTTTAAAATAAATTACTTGAACATGTTACAACCAAGCGTTTTTCACCCTTTAATTATTCAAGAAGCATTAATTTATTTTAGATTTTTGTAACAATTTAAGTTTTTCAATATACAGTTGACTTTATAGAGTAAACTTTAAAAGTTAGGAAAACATGAATTGCCTTGAATCACAATTCTCTCTTAGCCTTTTTAGTGCTACAAATGTTATATTCATCACTAGATACATCATTTCCTTTTTCTCTTTTGTTTCCCACCAAAGTTACACAATAACAGCAGTGACAAATCTACGATGATAATCCTCATAAAGTCGGAAAAAGTCATTCAAAACGAAAACCACAACAATTCAGTGTCCCTGGACAAAAATGCATCTTTGGTCTTAAGGAAAGTTGCTCCTGCAGACTCTGGGACCTACAAGTGTTTCATAAGAGCCAAAGTTGGAGAAATGAACTGTCAGAAGGACATTCGACTGAATATCCCAGGTATTACTAATAAAACAATTGTGACAACATGCAGATTTATATTCCGCCCTGACTTTTCAATTTGATTGATGTTTGCAATTATATTGTGAATTTTTGTCAACCATAAACAGACATACACAAAACAGGTTTCCAGCAAGTTGCTTTTTAGTTTACTTACTGTAGGTCTTTTAATCATTTGTATGCATTGTTCAAGATATTTTCCCCTCAAATAATAATATTCTTCTGCCTCTTTAGATTGTGCATCTACACCCACCACGTTTGATTCCACCACCAAGTTTATTAATGAATCATGGTCAAACATTACCTTTCCAGTTTCTCAGGTGGATGAAAATTCAGAGCACCACTTAATAATTTGCGGTTGTATAGGAGTGGCTGTGAGTAAACTTGTCCTCTCTGCTGTGTTCATATGGGTAGGTATTTCGACTCTAAGTAGTTGATTTACTGAATCAGAATTTTACACAAACAATTTCAATGCCAGAGCTCTTGACAAAAGCATTGACATTCTAATGGTACAGTAATGTTGATTTTGAAAGCATTTATTGTGAAAAGCAATTCATATGCTTGTGAATGTAATTAGATGTTTCTGTTCTCAGGTTTTTAAGAAGCTCTGTGAACTTAAAAGATGACCTAAGGCCAAACATTAACATCACCTTCCTACATTCTGCCATGACGAGTAACAAACGACAGATTGTTTAGTGATGAATCATAATGTTGATTAATATTTGTCAGTCCATCAAACATTTATTGTGAGAGCCTGTTTCTCTGATTTAGAAATTAATACTTTGTCTGCTTTATATTAAGTGCATTCAACAGATTTCTAAAAAAGATGTCTATTTATTTAATTGCAGTACTGTATATACTGTATTATTCCAAAACTGTAAACTGTATAGGAAGAATGTCAACTAAACAGGGGCCGCATCTGTAAGCCATATTCATAAAAGTGATGTGTACTATTTGGAATATCACCGCATGGTACTTTACCTTTATGTGACGAACTGAGATGAATGTTAGGTAGTAATTCATTTTTACACACAGTAAACAATTAACTTTTTTATTTTATTAATTTCTTATCAGTGTTGAAAGCAAAATATTTCACATATATTTATTTTTATATTGCAATTTAGGTGCAGTTTGTCAGGTGCTGCTGATATCTAGAATCATAAATTATTTGTATACATATTAATGCAGCAACTGACCAGTATTAGGGTTAATAACTTTGTGTGTTTGATTCTATGTAGCGTGAAATACATGTGTATATGTGTTACACACTATAAAGCCATTGGGTTTTACATTTATGCCTATAATTGTGTGGCCAAAAAAAAGAAAAAAAGAAAAAAAAAAGAAATCTGGTACATCTCCACAAACAAATTGATTGGAATTGATTTTGTTCCAGCTTGATATCTCTGCACATGAAACAAGCACTTTTTGAGATGTGCTAAGAGGATGAACGAATATTTTAAAACTGATGCCTGACCGCTTTCTGTTCCACTTGCTTCCACATCAGTGGAGGTCATTTCTTAAAGCTTTAAACCCTGGTAATCCACCTAAGTCTTACCTGGTCTTTTATTTATCACCTTTTCACATACATTTTCACATTTTTGATGTTTTTAAATAAACTGTGTGTTTTTAACAATTGTTCTTTATTTTACAGGATATGATTAATCTTTAAATATTAACCCATATACAATAAGCTATACCTTACGTGTATGTCGTGTTAAATGAGCAACTCAAAGGTTAAAATAACCCACTGTTGTGTTTGGGTTAATTAATTTGACCCAGTTATTTTTTCCGACCTACTGGAATGTGAAGACAACCCGCAGATCAAAACAAGGTCAGGCATCCGGAAACATACCGTAAATTTTAGAGTAACTGGCATTAGAAGCGCATTTCTTCATAAAAACACACGTGTTAAATAGCATGTTCCCAATTTTAATACGTTTTATGAGTCATTTATTGGCCAAAAGATGGCAGCAAATTCAAGATTTTGCCTTGAATTCACGCCATTATGGACGTGCACGAAAGGTTCCTTGGTGGATATGTACTCTTTAAGGAATATTTACCTTTTTGACTTAGCATTCGCCTACACTTTTTGGTTTATGGCTAAGCAGAAATCACACATCTATTTAGATATTTAGCAAACCAACATTTGTTCTGGCTCCATGAGCCTGTGTAATTTTCACAGTCCAATTGTTTTTCCACATTGATTATCCTGTTTTGGTAGACCTGTGACAACAAATCTGATTCAGAAAATTAATTAGTTCCACCGAGCTGCATCTGAAAAAGCAACAAAACGTTGAATTTCATGTTTACTTCGTTCAGAAGAGTAAAAAAAAAAGATTTTAGACCTCAAATAATTCAGAAAGTGGACACAGCTGAGAGAAAAATCTCAAAAGACCTTGTGCTGAAAGAAACCCCATTCGTGTCTGGCATTAAAAGAACACTTCAGCCAGATTTCACACAGACTGTTCTGCATCTATGACATTTTTATAGAACTCTAAAACATTATTCTTTTCCCTCATAGTGTATTTTATTAGTTTTGTCACAACAATGGTGCATAACATAAAAAAACTAATAAATAAATAATTGAAAGCTGGGATATTACAAATTATATTAATGCCCAAAATACAAATCACAAAGGAGAAAGATAAAACAAAAGAGGGAGATGTAATGAGAATAGAAACCAAAGCATCAACAATATGTCAATATTCTTTAAATAGTACTGTTAACAATAATCATTGTTCTGCTGGTAATTAAAATAATGTTATTTCAACCAACAAACTGTTTGAGATGCACTGCATAAAAATAATATTTGTATGATTTCCATGGTAACAGAATAAATCTTAGCCATTTTCATTTGATAGCTTCATGACATGCTAAATGATTCTCAACAGGCATTGTAACTACATGGTAAACAATTTTAATTCATCGTTAAAAGAAAAAGAAAAAAACACCTCAGCAAAATAACCATGTCAGCTTAACAGAAATTCTTTCAAATGTAAAGCATAACACCCCTTTTTACAGAAAATGGGGCTTTTCCTATTTTCACATTTTCTGGTTCCATGATGCATTTCCTGTATTTGCCGTCAAACATGCACAAAGTCTACTTGTCAAAATAAACTCATAGAATGATGTACATTTATTTGTGGGTTAAATAGAAGCTACAAATGTTTGACAAAACACATACTCATTTCTGCACTGATATATTGTGCAACATTTTACAATTAACACAACTTGTATGTACAGTATTTCTTACACAAATCTTGAAATTTACTGTTCATGATGAATTATTTGTATTTTTGTCAATTCAATTCAGGTTTATTTGTTTAGCGCTTTTACAATGTAGATTGTGGCTAAGCAGCTTCACATAAATGGTCATAGTAACTGGATCAGGGTGGTTCAGTTTTTAGTGCTTAAGTTCAGTTCAGTTTAGCTCAGTTCAGTGTGGTTTGAAATCGTTACTGAGAGTCCAAACACTGAAGAGCAAATTCATTGATGCGTAGCTCTACAGATTCTGAACCATGCAAGCCAGTGGCAACAGCGGAGAGGGAAAAAAAACTTTACCAATAGGACAGTGAAAAAAAAAAACTTGAGAGAACCAGACTCAGTTTGGCACGACCATTTTAATTTCTCCGCAGGCCAAAAGTCTTGTGCAGAGCTGCAGTCTCAGCAGTGGAGGCTGAAAGCTGGCCTCAGAGAAGACTCGTCTATCCCTGGAGTGTCACTGGAATCAGTCTCATGCTCTCCACTCCCCCATGAGCAGCAGCGCAGCAGCAGCTCAGGATACGGCCTGGTCCTGGATATGGACACCTTGGGATCATCTCGTCGCAGGTCTAGGATCCAATCAGTGACTCTGCATAATCTGAGGACCTCAGGTTGAGTATTCCCAGGTGGAAATGGAGAAAAAAAGAGAATAATTAGCGTAGCTGCTGTTCATAGTGTATATAAGCAAGATGCAGAAGCCTGTGTGGAACCCGCTAGGTGATGCATTGAGTGTATGCTTTACTAAACAGATAGGTCTTTAATCTAGTTTTGAACTGAGAGAGTGTGTCTGAGCCTCGGATGTTATCAGGAAGGCTATTCCAGAGTGTAGGAGCCATAAAGGAGAAGGCTCGACCTCCTTTACTCGACTTTGCTATCCAGTCAGGTACTACTAGAAGCCCTGAGTTTTGAGATCTTAAAGAGTGAGTTGGATTTTACCGAGACAGAAGGTTGGTTAGATAAATAGGAGCTAGATTATTTAAAGCTTTATAGGTGAGAAGTAATATTTTAAATTCAATATGAAACTTAACAGGCAGCCAGTGTAAGGAGGATAAAATTGGGGTGATATGATCATATTCTCTAGACCTGGTATGAATTCTGGCTGGATGCTCTATGTATGTAAATGCAGTTATGGCACCACCAAGCAGCATTACACAAACTGTGTAAAGACATTTAAAAGCCACTTCAGAAGTGTATCTGTGTCATCTTCCCAGCAGACACACAACATCATAAGACGTTATAGGGTAGATTTAAGTCAGCAGTGTCTAAGGACAATGTTATTTTGATGACGTGAAATAACGTTGATATTTTGTTGATAGGTTGTGTTGGAAAGTTACCAGAATCCAACGTCAAGCCAACATCTTTCCAATTCCAATCAATTCCAATCTAACCAATTTCATACTGATGTCAAATACTGACATTTATTCCTCAGGTATGGCAACCAAAATCCAACATCTGATAGACGTCATAGTAACGTCCACACAATTTCAACCTAAAATCATTAGACGTTGATATTTTGATGTTTTTAGGTTGCGTTAGAAAGTAACCAAAATGCAATGTTTGTCCGATGTTGAACTTAAAAAAAAACATTTTATTGTATTTGCTGAACATTTTTCAATCAAATGCAAAACAAGTACTACAAAATAACAAAGTAACAAAAGAAAAAAGAAGGAGAGAAAGAAGAAAAACAAAACAATTAAAGTATAAGAGCGGGTATACATAACATTTACCATAGAGAAGAGGAGATTAGCTTTTAAAGAATATTCATAGTTCTGGTCGCTTTACGGCTTGAAAGTCTTTTAAGAGTTTCAAAATAAATTTTTAATCAGCCTTGAAATGGAAGACGTTAGGCTTCCTCTCCAACCATTTACACTTGTGTATATGAAACTTGCCTAATATCAAAAAATGTAACATTAACAGGAGATTCTTATCTATATCTTTTTTATCCATGTACTGACATTGGACACTGACGTCGGCCTGACGTTGGGTTTTGACATCATGCAGCGTCCCATGACATAAAATGTCAATCTGACGTCATGTTTATGTCCTGTGCCTGCTTGGTGGTGGTAAATATGATAGCAGAGTTGTATTGCTTTCCAATTTTTATGCTTTTTTTTTTTTTTAATTAATATGATTGTAGATTAGGAATAAATATTTTTAAAAACTTTGTTACTAGGGTGTAGGGGAGTTATCAGTTCTCATCAAAGGAAAGTGAATTGCAGCAACATGGATACAGTGTGCGGTAGGGAAATTATTGTCATTTTCAAACCTGGAACAGTTATGCAAACTTACTTCATCATACACTATCAACTGGTCATGACCTCAGGTGTAAGCATCTGGACAAGCCCTTACTGTCCTCATATAATCTTGTGCAGAGCATGCTGGGAATTACAAATCCACTTTTTAGTGTGTGTATATAAATGACTGATAAGATTTTCTCCTTAAGACGGGTTCTTTTATTCATCTACAGGGGGTCCGAAAGCACAAAATAATGACTCTTTTATATTCAATCTCGTTCTTTCCAGTTGAGAAGCTCAACATGAATCTGTGCATGGAACCCAGCGACCTTTCCATGGCGGCATGTGGAGGTTTAAGGCACAGAATATAATGAACAAAAAGTTCATCAACAATTTTGTGCATTATTGACCCCTGTGGTTGTAAGTGGTACAGTACTGTACATTTGTTTTGGGGTTTGCCTCAAAGCATAATGGATGGCAATTACTCCTGCTAAACTACAAAACATCATCTGAATCACTGAAATCAGTATGCTTTCCCTCCAGGAGTATGGAGTTGAGGTGTAGAAAGTGCAAAGGCAAGATTATTAACGTCATTATTGACGTTAAATCCTCACTGATTGTTGATGAATCTTACTGTTCTGTATCATGTTTGTTCCAACCCCCCACCCCCCTCTTCTGCTTTGTTACAGATGGATTATCTTAGCTGGTTTGTACTGTAGGTTACTAGCCTTGACTGTCTTTCAACTGAAAGTGAATCATTTTTAGTTTTTTTGTAGCTCAATTGGTAGCTATAGCAAGGTCATAAGTTTGACTTCCAATCTTTCTATTAACTGATTTGAATTAATTTGCTGCCAAATTACTTATTTACATTTTCCCAGTGATGGGTTGCGGCTGGAAGGGCATCCGCTGTGTAAAACATAAGCTGGATAAGTTAGCGGTTTGTTCCGCTGTGGCGACCCCAGATTAATAATAGGACTAAGCCGAAAAGAAAATGAATGAACGAATGAATTAATTAATTATTGGTGAAATTAATGAAAGAATATTTAAACACACTTTACTGGATGCACAACCATTAATATTCCAACCAGCATTTGAATCAGAATCAGTAAGAGCTTTATTGCCTCTGTAAAAAATTATGATCAATTAGTCCTGACATATGTTTCAGTTCATTGTAACTTTAATGATGTTTTAACTTAATTTTATAAGTTACGCAAGTTGTTTTAAGTCAGTTTAACATAATATGAGTTCAATGGACTCATAAGATTAATTTGATTCAGCTTAAAAATTTGAGGCAACCAGCATTTTTTTTACAGTGCAGGTATGTTCACACATGCAAGGAATTTGTGTTTCTACAGTTCAACAGAATGACAGAGACAGGACAAAAACAGATGTTAAATATATTTTAAAAACAGAAGTAAATAGTGAGTGCAAATATACAAATTGACATGTATATGTACAGGCCTAAATTATAATACACAACATTATATATGTGCAGCTAAGATGCAAATTGACATGTAAAGTATGTTGTTAAATAAATAGGTGTACATGTGTATGAAAAAAAAATTATGTTTATTTAAAAATCACTATCTTCAAGGGTTCATGAGATGGATTGCCTGAGGAAGAAACTGTGTCGGGCTGTTCTGGTGCTCTGTGCTCTGGAAGCACATGTGCGTGTGTGTGTGTGTGTGTGTGTGTGTGTGTTTGTGTTTAAAAGATATCTTTAATAGACATTCAAACACAGGCATCTTGCCTAAAAGAAGGCTAAGGCTGTTTCTCAATTCCAAGAATGCAGAGAATAGACTCGTGATCTTGTGGAGAGCAGTCTTGACTGGTAACCGAGGAAGAAAGAACAGAGAACAATTCCTCTGAGAAATGAGATGCTGCGTTCTTCCCGATGGTCACATGACCTTCACTCATTTTAACAAAAATCTTTTTAAACATTACAACTGTTATACAATGATTCATTGTTTGTTTCTTTTCTATACACAGTATAGTTGAAGTCTATACATATATATGAGCCCCCCTGAATTATTTACCCCCGTTTATTTTTCCCTCAATTTCTATATAACAGAGAAGATTATTGAAACACATTTCTAATCATAATTGTTTTTAATAACTCATTTCTAATAACTGATTTATTTTATAAATCTTCTATCAGCTTAAATTGACATTTAAAAGTTTAACTAGGTTAATTAGGTTAACTAGGCAGGTTAGGGTAATTAGGCAAGTTGTGTATAATGATGGTTTGTTCTGTAGACTATTGGAAAAATTAGCTTAAAGGGTCTAATAATATTGACCTTAAAATGTTTTTAAAAAAATTAAAAACTGCTTTTACTCTTGCCAAAATAAAACAAATAAGACTTTCTCCAGAAGAAAAAACATTATCAGACATACTGTGAAAATTTCCTTGCTCTGTTAAACATAATTTGGGAAATATTTGAAAAAGAAAGAAAATTAAAAGCGGGGCTAATAATTTTGACTTCAATTGTATATAAACACTATTAATGTGCCTTTATTAATATTTTGATGTGAATGATTATTTCAGCGTCTTGATTAGGGAAACTTATTATGGAAAGTTAAATTTCTGAATGTTATTAATATATTAATGTATAAAATGGTGTGATTCCCACCTCCTTTATTCAGCCGCAATGACTTCTATAACTTCTAGAGTGAGTTCTGCACTCAAGTCAGCATTCGATGCATCCTCGATTTTAAGAACACATCCCTGACCTCCTCCGTTCCTGAGTTTTGTAACTGAACACTGGCAGTTGATGATGACGTACACGAGAGGATTGCTTTAAACATAGATAGAGAAACAGCCTAAATTTGGTCTGTCAGTGAAAATGTAATAGACATCTAACAATAGTCTAAAAAATAGATTGATCATCAAACGGACATCAATGAATGAATAAGTAATTATTGTATGTATATAAATATATATATATACACACACACACACACACACATACATATAAAGACTTGTTTTTATATTTAAACATCTATTAGACATCATTTAAACACAAAATTGATTGGTGGGTTATGCAAATTTTAATTTTCTTTAATATTTAATTCTAAAATACTCTAGAGGAATGCCAGAATGCAAATCCAACCTTCATTAGTAAGCAAAAACAATGATAGTAGTCAATCATCATCTAAAAACAATGCAGAACAATTAGCAAGCAATGTAGAACATAAATTTGATGGTAGGTAAAGTGCACCCTGGTCTGAGGCTCTTGGAAGGGATGTAGACCTTTTTTAATCATATGTTAGATTCAGAAGAAATGGACAGGATGAGGACCTGAGCCAAATCATTATTGCAAGGCAGCTGGATCACAGTGTCTCTGAAATGCCAAGGTGTCATTTGTGTGATGCTCTCGACAATAATTGGTTGGCAAACTAAGTTTGAACATTCATGTGGATGACAATTTGATACTTAGAATCTGCATAATCATTACAGCAGACCAGTGGTGTCAAGTAACAAATTACAAATACTGTAACTGCGTAGTTTTGTCATTGCACTTCAGTAAGGGTTTTAAAAATGTGAACTTTTACTTTTACGTGGGTACACTAGTAGATTTGGATATATGTTTGTATTTTCATTTCTTCGGTGATAGGCTAAGTAGAATAATCAGTCAAGTAATTCCTGTCCAATCAAATAGCACACAGAAAACCGACCTCATAACACAGACGCTTTATAAATGCAAAAAACATGTACAGGGTGGAAGCATTAAAAGTGTTAAAATCCTTACTGAAGCCACAGTATGGATTTTGTTTCAGTGAAAGTCTTTGATCATATCGATCATATTTGATCATATTGAGTGTAACTAGGAAAAGAACTCGATGAAAAGTAAAAAGTGTTGACACTAGCCTTTACAGATTTGAATCCATTGAGCATCTGTGATTTGTGCTCAACCAAGTTTAATCCACATTAGTTCCCCCTTGCAACGAACATGACTCGAAGCATCTGCAGTATGCCAGAAATCACGAAATATCTTCAGGGGTCTATAGACTCCATGCCTGAATGGAGGTCCTAATATTTTGGCTCATCAGTTTACAGCATCATAATTTGTTCATTCATTTTCCTTCGGCTTAGTCCCTTATTTATCAGGGGTTGCCACAGCGGAATGAACCACCAACTATTTTGGCATCTGGCACTGCAAACTCCACACAGAAATGCCAACTGGCCCAGCCGGGACTCAAACTTGTCATCTTCTTGCTGTGAGGTGACAGTGCTAAACACCGAGCCACCATACTGCCCCCTATATAACAGTTTATACTGCAAATTTCTCAATGTTTTATGAATTCTACTATAAACTGCATTCAGTCACCATTTACTGATCAATTCGATATACAGTAGAGTAAATCTATGTTGTATTAAGAAGACACTTTAGATGATATAAATAACTGTAGTAATAAAATGCATTTATTGACATATTAGCTTAAGTAAGCTGATGAATATGTCGTTTCTCTTATGAGTTGGAGAACAGTGAATACCTGAACCACTGCTTCACTAAATGTGTGAAGACATCATTTGGTTGTATAATAATGCATACTAGTCAGTGTTCAACAGGTTTCGTTAGATGGTGAGGACATTTTTGAATAATGAGGACATTTTAGATCATTGGAAGACTAATCAAGTCTGTACACACATAGACATTAGATTTTTTGATAGTATCACATTTTCGGTAACACTTTAATGATGTGTTAATATGTAAACTAAATGATGCTTTATAATAAATTAATGATAAGTTAATGTACGCGCTAATCATGAACTAACTTTAACTACAGTCACATGAGTCACATGAGTTCATGAATAAATAACGGTTACCTTAATTACTTGTAAGTATATGGTTGTTAATTAATAATTAACAATTAAATTTAAGCTAAATGTAACCAACATGAATTCATGAACTGTTAATGTATAATTGTCATCACTTTACTTGGAGGGGCACAATATCATCGACTTATCCTTTTCTTTTCATGAACTCCAGTGTTTAAGCTGTTCATGTTAATGTCAACACTTTTAAACACTTTTCTGTTGGTATAAACTGTAAACACACTAGACGGACGTGCATGAGGAGTTCATGAGTAGTTATGGGTTAATGATGATGTGCCCCTCCAAGTAAAGTCATGATATAATTATACGTTAACATATCATAAGTTCATAATGGTTAAACTAAGCTAACTAATTTGGTATTACCACATCAAATAACAAATGATTATGTACTAACAAGTAATTAAGGTAGCCATTAATCACTCATGTGACCTATGTTGTAGTTCCTACTCATGATTAGCAAAAACATTAACTCATCATTAGTTCATAATAAAGTAATATTTAGTTTACATGTTAACACATCATTATTCATGTACTGCTATTGTAAGTGTTACCTAATATTCTTGTTGTGAGTAATTGCTTAAGTTTATTATCACGATATTGACCTAAGCTGCAAAAATATTACTTTAACAGGTATGACAAAAATAAGTGTATTGCATTATTGTATATAAATATTCAAGTAAACAAATGCTTCAAACAAATTAAATTTCAAAAGTTACAGCTTTGCAACTTTATAAATTATATAGTAAAACAGTTACCACCTTACAATAAAGTCACATTAGTAAATGGCAGTTATTGAATTAATGGACAAACTGATTTATTATATAAAACTGTGTTAATGTTAATAAAATACTTAATTAACTTAGTTTGTATTATGTATTAGTATTCTAATATATAATACAAATGTATTAATAAATATATATACATATATATATATATATATATATATATATATATATATAAATAAATAATAAAATACTTAATATAAATCTAATAGTTATAATTCTAATGTATAATACTAACTATTAAGCTAAACAATTAAATCTCAATCATTTGGTGCTGTTGTGAACACTGCAAAAGCAATGTGAATATTCTTAAAAAGCATAACATATTGAATGATTGAATATTGCCATTTGTCTAATAGACATAGACGGCGCAAACTGTGAATCATGTCTTTGCGTAATCAACATCAAGGAACAGAGGAACAAACACTGTCATTAAGCAAAAGCCTTTTATTTGACCTTTTTTGTTTTGCTTTTGCAGATATCAGTAGAAGCTTTTGGCCACTGTTACAAGTCAAGTGCTAAAGCTCATGTGCTACTGTAATAGATAACATTGCCGTGAGACTCAATACTGGTCAGAGAAAATAAGCTGAATAGCAAACCTAAACCACTAAGCACTTAATAATTAATAAAAGCACAGGGTGATTGTGCTTTGGGTGACCTGAGATTGAATCTTGCCTTTCTAACCCTGTCTGGCCTTTTTTAGACTTCTAAATAAAAGGCAAGAAAACACCCCAAATTAATGTCATTTGCTGATGTAACTGACATGCTTAGTTGTCTTTTGCTATATTACATCTCAGACAAAACATATATGGCAAGTTTTCAGTTACATTTTGCCACTAAAATGCAAAAATACAGAAATGTGAGCCTTTGACAGCTACATAATCCACATGTTGAATGCAGCAGTTGGGCTGAGATTACTGTTGCTGGTAATGAAAGGCAGATTTAGCTGAATACGACTCTGAAAATATGAAACGTTAGCAACACCTTAAAAGAGAACCAATGCACTCCTAACATATTTAATGGCCCTAAAGCAACTTTGACCTAAGCACTGTTAAAATTCCACTTTAGCCACTTTGAACACAAACATTTAAGCAAAGTTATCAGACAAAATGGCTTAAACACTGTTACACAGAGTAGACAAAAATAGACTATTTACACATTTTGAACACTGTACTTTGGGGTCACAATGTGTGATGCAACTAGTTGAACTGTTACTGTAAATATTTCTTATTAATTGTATTATTCAGTTTGTTCAACTTTTGTACTCTGGTTGTTTAAAACTTGATGTTAGCATTTTATGCTTCAGCAAGTCGTTCTCATGCGAACTTTAATAATTTGTATTAAAGATGCATTTTTAAAAATTAAACATAAATTTCCCTCCAAACACAGCAATCAACATTATCAATCGTACAAAAAGCCAAGAAGTAATATACATTTTTTTTTCAATTGAAAATGTGCTTTGTTATTACAAGACACCTAGTTGTTGAAAGCTTATATGCCCCTTTAGAACTTGTACTGACTTGTACCACATGATGGCTGAGACAACTGAATATCACCAATTAGGCTAAACATTCAGGTGTTCATAGCTTTGCCACTTATAGACTCAAATAATGTCCAATGTTTTTGTTTAAAAATGCATATTTTTCTAATTTATTTGGACTTCCTTTCACACTGAGATCTCCAAAAAACGCTCTCCAAAGTGCACAAATTTAAAAAAGCTTTGTGTTGCACTGTGGACTGCAAAAATGAAGGCGTTCAAAAAAGACAACTCATTTTTAGTCATGTGACCAATTCAGCTAAAATGGTGGATGATGTTATACAGCAGTTGTTTTGGATAGACGTTTTGACAACATTGTTGAAGATGTCAGTTTGTACATGCTCCAGATAGCTTTTCTTCAAAGGACATAGAATATTTATTCAGAGCTGTTGTTTTATAGTGTATTTTCTTGCTTGCATTTACAACTTTATATTCATCTGTTACCCATAGCTCGCTGTCGATACATTTACAAAATTGGTGTTTTTCCTCAACATATTGCCTTGTGGCAATTGTTTAAAGAGCTGGAATGTAAATAAATGCCATGCAAAACTGACATTGGTCAAAGAGTCTCTTAATGCAGTGGTCCTTAACCGAAAAGGCTGTGGATTGGTATCGAATTGGTTGGGGTGCACAAGAAATCGTTAATTAATTCTGTTTTATCTATTATCTGATTCAGAACAATCTTTTATTTTGAACATTTTTTTAATGTAAGTGTATTCTCTCGTTTACATCTTGGTCACTTGAGCACACAAATTTAACCTACAAGCAGCAAAATGAGTAAGAAACAAACGTCTTTGGAAAGTTTCTTTGCTAAGGTAAAAAGCACCTGCGAGCGGCCAAGAAATGGATACACAAGCCATTTGTGTCAACAAATCAGGTGAATCCACCAATTCTATGCAAGAAGATCAACAGCTAGAGATCGCAAATGATGGCTGCCTTTTAGGAGTCATTCCCATATTCCCATTCTCTTTTCTAGAGTTTGAGCAAGTTCATAATTTTTAATCAAGGTGTGTAGCTTGCGCGCACAAACGCACAAACTCTCAGATGCACCCAGTTTAATGAATGCCGCGATCAGCTTCAGCTTGTATGGAATACAAACATTTGTAATATACAAACCCAACCTCCCTCCCTGGTCTGCATTAACATTGCCAAGTGTTGACCACTCTGGGGTGATAAAAAAGTTGGGGACCAATGTCTTAATGCATGCACAGTACAGTAATGAAAGTGTTTTCACTTTCCAACTATTGAGAAACTATTTTTTTAATCTGCATCTGAATATATGATTTACTTGATTAATATCATTAAATCCCTTAATTAATATTACAATTCATGAATTAAAATAGTTCTTTTAAATGTTTGTCGTATTTCTTTTTTGTTGTTGTTGTTGTTGTTCGATATTGAGTTACAGTACAGTACATCCCAAAACTCACCTGTTGCATGTATTTTAGAGGATTTTCAGACCCTTTTTGTTTCAGACCCCTTTATGTATGCACATGAAAGACATTACCAACACATAATTGATCTGCCCTTTTCAACAAGCAAAAGGTCACATCTGATCGACCCCCCAAAGTTCTCTTATTTTCTTACACCACCTGAGATTTCCACAGTGCTCAACTTTTTTTCTTAACGCTTCTGAATGTTTTCTTTTTCCACTTGACCTCAGAATGAGAAAAATCAATACAACCACCAAGCTTTGGCATCCTACAGTAGATCAAGGTAAACGGTTTCTTCCCACATCCATTCTCAGTTCAAATCAGACGTTTTATTAACACCTAAAGTGCAGGCTGGCAGCCAAAACAGCAGAGTATCTCCTTAAAGGTCTTCCTCATTTCCAGGCTGCGGCAGGCATAGATGAGCGGGTCAATCACAGAGTTGCACATAATGAGAACCAGGTATGTGGTGAAGTGAGACATGTAGCAGAGGCAGAGCGGATGGTGAGGACAGGACACCAGTAGAATGAGGTGGAGGAAAAACGGTGCCCAGCAGCACACAAACACCCCGAGGAGGATGGAGATGGTGACGGCTCCCTTCATGCAGCTACGCTGACGTGGAGCTGGATTTCCAGCACCAGGAGCCGCCGGGGGCAATGCTGCAATTCTCTGGACGTGAAGTCTGGCGAGAAGAAACATGTGTACGTAGAGAGTCGCCATAAGCACTAGCATGGCAAAGAACATGGTGATCAGACACACGATAACGGTCTTGCTTTCAGAGTACACAATGAAGACGATCCCACAAACTACACACACCAGCCAGATCACGGCGATGGCCACCAGAGCTCTGCGTACGGTCACGATGCTGTGGTAGCGCAAGGCGTAGAATATCGTGACATATCGGTCAACGGCAATTGCTAAGAGGTTGCAGATGGATGCCACAAGAGAGATGCAGATCATTGAGTCACACACATTGTCCATCAAACGCACAAATTGGTCACTGGCCACCACAAGGCGACTGTTTAGTACTGCAATGACAATAGTTTCCAAAGAGTTGGACACACTCACCAGCATGTCTGCAGCAGCCAGGCTGCAAAGGAAAAAGTACATAGGAGAGTGAAGGTTCTTGTTCTTCACCACAGCCGAGATGACAAGGATGTTCTCCAGTAGACTCACGATGCCCAGGGTGAGAAAAACCTCCGCCTGGATCTGGACCTGCTCACACAGCGTCCCTGCTGGAGAATCAGCCAAACTGCCATTAGGAGGCAAAGAAGTGCTGTTTACAGATTTCTGTCCTTTAAGAAACTGCAGATGTGAGTCGTTCATCGGGATTGGTGAAGAAGAACAGATCAGAGGTGGAAATTAAAGAGGAAACCAACAAACAAAACACAACAAAAAATAGAGCAATAAAGGAATAAGCAAATAATGAGTAAAAAAAAAAAACTCAGATAATGGGATGGATTATAATAATAAAAGAAGCTTTGCAGGATCACTGCAGAGTCAGATGTTGCAGCTCTCCAGATGTTATCTCTGAAAATCCTGCGCTGCTTGTTTGTTGGCGATGGTCCTGTAGAGATGCTCTGTGATTCAGAGGCACTGAGCAAACGGACTCTCTCACTGCCACTGGCTGTACGTCAGCAGATGCAGCCTCCGCCTGCTCTTTGTGTGTTTGCTAAAGATTGTAAATGAAAGATGTGGGTTTCTGCACACACACACACACACACACACACACACACACTCACTCATAGAGCATGGCAACAAGCAGGTATGTACTGTCTGTGATCCAAATTAATTTTTGACATTTTGCAAAGCTATTTAAGGACAATTAACAGTAATTTTCTCTAAAGACCTTCAAATGCATAAACACAACAGTAAATAGACATCTTCATAACTATCATTTTGTGTTATGACAATTTGCATTCCATAATAATGAAGCACTCAGTACAAGTTTGTTTCTACTGCAGGATAAACAATAAATAAAAGATAAATGACTTTTTTCTTCATACTTAAAAAGATACAAACCCCAAAAATGTGCATTTACAGTACATTTAGTAGTTGCCTTTTTTCCCCTCACCACCAAATTTATATCCCACAATTGCTGGTTATTAGCTTTGTGTTATTCCAAAGTTTTGAGTTTACATTTTGTGATTCTATACTACTACTACTACTACTACTACTACCACTACTATTACTAATAGGAATAAGAATAAGATTAAAGGCAATTGCTACATATTTCATCACACAATTCTAGCTTTTTTTCCCCAACTGCAAGTGTAATAAAAAAGTGCTTAATTTCCTGGATTTGTTTACATTAAACAATTTTTTTTGTGTGTGATTTGATAATTTATGTACACAAGGTTTAATGCATCTTAAAACTCATTATTCTGCTGGAGCTCTTTCAAGTAAGGGAATATATAATCACTTGATTTGCACAGACTGTCATAAAGACATGTCCTTGCAGAACTGTAGAGTCATTTTCTCCACTTATGAGAGATAAAAATCCCTTTTCCCTCCATCCATGAAGTCGTATCCAGGGTAACATCTGTATATCTATTACTGACAGAAGCTTTTAATTATTATACTTTAAGTAGAGAAACAATAGGGTATATGCACAGCTAGTGTTTCCTCCTATACGGATACACTTCCGTTGAACAGCTATTGTGACTTTTTTCAATTGTATACAGTTTCTTTGACAGCATAAATCTTGTAATATCAATAAGATACAATCAGTTAAATTGACTTCAGCATTCATTTAGTTGCTCAAATGTAAAACAAGATGAAAAGCTGTTTACATGCACGTGCCCATCAGCAGGTGAGTGCAGAAACCCCATTGAAAATAATGGAGTAAAATAAATGTTCATATTTTAAAGACATGGCGTGAGAAAATTTTATTTAATGCAGTGCTTCTTGTACAATCTGAGACTTACTTTTTATCTTATATCAATCAGGCAGTGGAGATAGTTGACTTTTAAAGAAAATACACCTTAACTGCATAGTTTACCAGAAGCGTTTGACCCAGGTTACTGCAAAATTAAAAGTCCTTTGACATACTTCTGCCTATTGCAGTGCAAGAACAACCACTCACAGTAAAAACTAGAAACCGATAGTACTCAAAGGGAGTAAACTGAGTCCAAGCTAATATTCCCATGGGGATGTGTGTGCGAATGGGATTTGAATGTAATTCCATGCAATGAGTCTATTCCCACCAGATATCGATTGGTATTTTTTCCACACCTCATCACCCGCTTCAGTGACTTCATGAAGAGTTATAGACCAGACTGTTTCACATGGTGCTCAATTCACACTCCAGCAGATAATCATTAATCAATACTGAGTCTGATAGTTGCCTTCTCAGAAAATACAGGAAATTAACCATATTGCTGACAGGAGAGATGTAGCATGTTAAATTGAAGTGAATAGATGAACTCGGCCATCAAACCCATTTTCATTCAGATTGAATGGAGTTTTGGGTTGAGTAATGAAATCATTTAGTAGACATTTTTATGATCTGTGCATAAATCAAGTAGCCACAGCAATATTTGAATATCTATGCTGAATTTTTAACTAGCCGAAGGTCCAAAAGTACAACAGGGTCAGGGTTATAGAATGGTGATTTTGTTTAAACTCAGTTCGAGTGCTATGTTTGAGTAAGTTCACTTATATTGCCTGCGGAACACAAACACACATTCACAGATAAAGCTTATCTGAGTGTTAAGAATTCAGCCCAGCAGATATGTGGGCGAATCCAAGTCACATTTTAACCCAAAAATCAAAAGACAATAAAATAATATTTTGAAATAATGTTAAAAATTTGAAATGATATCTACGATTCCAACCCTCTTTGAAATTGTTTTTAGGAAAGTTAATATCATTTCACCCTGGTGCAGAACCGAAAGAATGCAGCAATTCCCTCAAGATTGTTCGGTGAACTCAATGATACGCTTGACATTTAGTTCTACAAAATAATACTGCACAAATGCACACCCTAAAATTCTTGTGTAGTTACTTATTAAACATGCATTTTACAATATACGAGTCAGTTTGAAAAGTCAGATTTTTAAAATGTGTCTGTCTAATTTTAATGAAGCAAATGAAAAGCATATGTTTATCACAGGTATCATTTTTACACAAGAATTTTTTTTTCATAAATGGTAATGCCTTGCTGTCTATACTGTAGCATGTATGCAATTATTGAAGAGGGGATGGGAAAGATGCTCAAATCACACCAGTATGTTATCTCAAACACAATTCATACAAATTGCACCACAAAAAGAATGACCAGGCAGTACGGTGGCTCAGTGGATAGCACTGTCACCTCACAGCAAGAAGGTCGCTGGTTTGAGTCCCAGCAGGGTCAGTTGGCATTTCTGTATGGAGTTTGCATGTTCTCCTCTTGTTCACAAGGGTTTCCTTCGAGTGTTCCGGTTTTCCGCACATTTCAAAGACATGAGGTATACCAACACAATCTCATGGCAATTCGTAACTTTTTGATTTAGTGGCTAATTCGTATGAATTTGTATGATCTAATTCGTACAATTTCGTATGATTTGCTCCTCCCCCAATTACGATTGGGTTTAGGGGTGGGGTTAGGTGCCACACCTCCTTTTTAAAATCCTACAATTTCGTAAGACTGAACTGAAAGAGAATATTCCGACATATGACACTAATTTACACTAATTTAGTTCATCCAATTTACCTATAGCGCATGTCTTTGGATTTTGACTACACAACTCGTTTTGCATTTTGCGTCTAATACCTAACTGCTGTATGATTTTCTCCCCGTGTTCTGGTGGGTTTCCCCAGGGTGCTCCGGAATCACCCACAAGTCCAAATACATGCTGTAGGTGAACTTGGTAAGCTAAATTGGCCATAGAGTATGTGTGTGAATGGAAGTGAATGGGTGTTTCCCAGTGATGGGCTGCTGCTAAAAGGCCATCCGCTGCATTAAACATATGCTGGATAAGTTGGCGGTTCATTCCGCTGCAGCTATTTGCAACTCTCACTTGGTTGGCCACTGAAGCTAAGCAAGGCTGTGCCTAGTCAGTACCTGGATGAGAGACTACATTGAAAAGCTTGGTTGCTGCTGGAATTTGTGTTAGTGAGACCAGCAGGGGGTGCTCAACCTGTTGTCTGTGTTGGTCCTAATGCCCCATATATTGATGGGCACTCTATACTGCTCAGTGAGTACTGTCTTTTGGATGAGATGTTAAACCGAGGTCCTGACTCTCTGTGGTTGTAAAAATCCAGGATGTCCTTCAAAAAAGAGAAGGGGTTTAACCCCGTCATCCTGGCCAAATTTGTCCACTGGCCCCTGTCCATCATGGCCTCCTAACCATCACACTGTCTACTCTCTACCAATCAACTAGTGTGTGTTGCGCGGTCTGGTGCAATATGGCTGCTGTTGCGTCAGATTCACCCCCCACTCCCCAAAAAAATGTGTAAAGTGCTTTCATTGTGCAGAAATGCACTATATAAATGTAAGGAATTATTATTATTATTATTATAACTGATAATGTAAACAACATAATTCTTTGCACAAAGGTACAGAACCAAAATATATAGCAAGCTGTTCAAATGAATCGGAAATTTCTTTGATGACAGGCACAAGTGACTCAATGTGGAGGTTGAAAAAGTTTTTTTTTAACAATTTCATTTCTCAAGAGGAATGTGCCAAAGCGACTGCAAAAAATACAATATTTGTCATTACAGGGAGACTTGTGGTAAAAGTCACATAACAATAAAGTCTGAACAATATCCAGATCACGACTGTCTGGACATTCAATACTTCTTATAGTCTCTATACACTGAGATCAACTATGACACTTCAATGTACGCTGTTTTCCTTTCATGAAAATAATGTTTTAATACTTCTTCAGTCAGAGTTAACAGGGAAACCTTGGACCTACAATTGCAGCTTCTCCGGTGTGTGCATGCCAGTTGTCAGGACACTGTGGGGTGTCAAATAGAAAGCTGCTACCGTATATAATTCTCTGCCATGTAAACTGCTGTTCATCATTGAATACTTGTCAAAACCTATAGCAGTAGGGAAGAATATAACCTTTGCTCGGGAGTCCACTCGTGTCTTAATCAAAACCCCCTTGCACCTCTCTCTGACTCACGCAACATTGTTTTGAGGGGACATTTTATAGTTTATGGACATCTTTAACTGTGTGTGCACATATTTCAACACTATATATTTGCTCTCAAAATGTCTCTTATAAGATGCATTTTTTAAAAAGAGTAGCTTTTGTTTCATCAAGTGTTTCATTCTTGAAGCTGAATGGCTTTGTGAGAACAATTGCAGCTTGTTTTTATACAACACAGCCATAGGCACAGTTTAACAAGTTGATGTGTTTCATTAGCTCCTTCTGACATGAACCATATTACAAGGTTTCACAATATTAAAGCGTTCTGACAGCTGTCACATCAGATTATAGGAAGATTAACAATGAATGTTTACCTGTAGTGTCTGCATAATTCAGTGTTTTAATTACATTTAACAGCAATGACACCTGCAATGGATTTAGAAGGATCCTTCCCAGCTAAATGTGCACTTAAAGGGATTGTTCACCCCAAAATGAAAATTCTGTCTTGACTCACCCTTTACTTGTTTTAAACCTGTTTGAGTTTCTTTTTTCTGGTAACAACAGAATAGGATTTAGAAACCTGAAGTTAAAAACCTGTAACCACTGACCTCTATTGTATTTGTTTTTTTGTACCATGGAAGTCAATGTTTACATGTTTTTTTTTTTTTTTTTTGCATTCTGTGTTTTGTGTGCAACAGAAGAAACTCATAGAGCTCTATTTTAATGATCTAGGCACAAAGTCTAAAGCACATGGCGCAAAAGGATGGAAAAATATGCTTTGCGCCATGACGCATGATCTAACAGGGTTGTGCTTATTATCTTAACGACTTATTGGTGTGTTTTGAGCATAACATACAATAAACCATTAGAGTCTCATCTCTCATTCCCTTTGGGAGTCAGTTGTATCGCGCCATGGCGCATTTGCTACATGGTGTACTTTGTAAGTGGAAAAACTGAAGGCTTTACTAGCAAGAAAACAGTTAAACAGACCATTTGCAGTGAGAGAATAAATAATGAGCCTCCTTCATTCGGCCTCTTTACTTTTTCTTTATTTTACTTTTGCTCTACTTTACTTCTTTACATTCGTGGTTAAGCAAATGGTGTTAAACGCACTCCGCTAAAGACATTGATTAGCCTATATATTTCATTTTGTTTGTTAAGCAAAACGACTTGTTTCAAAACTATTTCTAAATTGTATTTTAATTTCCAGCATATTAATAAATGAACAATAATAAAATGTGGTCAAAAATATTGAGTTATATCCAAACACACGTACTGCATATGTCTCCAAAACTCAAAAAGTGGACAAATCAAAACCTGTTTTTATGAAATCAAATATAAACATGCATATAATAAATAAAACTGCTGGTAATAACATTATACAAATGCAAATTTTTATGAATAAACTGAAAAAAGCTGCTGTGAGGTAGTGGTTTTTACATTTATGCAGAAAATAATCATTTTTGTAATTTAATTCTTCATTATTTCATATGTAAAGATATTTTTGTATTGCTGTACATATGTGTGTATCAAGCAATGTTTAAGCATTTGGACCGCATGGGTGCATAACTAACACGTTCTGTGCTGGACTTTAGACCAGCTTTTGGTTGGTCAAGGGCGCGGTTTATTTCAGCTCCTCAAAATATCAACACACCAATAATGCGCCTTCTTTTTAAACCAGCACATCCTTGAGTCCACAAAGTGGAACGAATGGATTTGCTATTTATACAACGTGACCTAAATCATGAAAATTTGGGTTGTGCTGGTCTGAATATAGCAACAAATTGCGCCAAGCATGTCTTGATCCTTATTGCACCTGGTGTATGATAGGGCCCATAAAGGTTTGAGGGTGAATAAAAAATAAGTAAATTTTCACTTTTGGGTGAACTATGCCTTTAAGTTGATGTAAATTATCATGTGAATAGGAAAAATGTGTTGTTAATACAGTGTCACAGTTATTGAACCCTAAAATATCATATATACAGAAGTTTTTGCATAAAGTCGCAAATATATGTGGGTGTTTCTTGGCATTTGCAATTTATTATTAGTTCCATGAACTTTGCCCGCAGTGCCCACACACAAACCTGCAGAAATACACATTCAGTAAGACTAAATGTTCTTTGTGAAGCCGCGTGAGGCATTGTTTTCCCACAAATCGCCTTTTCTTTAAAAGACTTTTAAGTAGTTTAAGCAGCAGCCCATGTGCGTTATTTCCCAGAGGCTTTAAAATCTGACAACTGATTTACACATTTTTCAAACAATTGTTACTCGTATGCTATCAAGCAATAAAGCGTACATTCTTTTTTCATGTTTGATCATGTTTACGCAACTGTGCAGTTTAGCCATAATTGGGTCAGATTTCATAACCAGTTTTTTTTTTAATGAGCTTGCATCACTGATGGGAGATCAGAAATAGGCGATCATGTGTCCACTAGAGGGTGTAAGTGCAGTACATGGGGCAAAATGAGAATTTGGGATTAGGAGGAAAAAAAAAACTCAACAAAACTTTACATGGTTAGTTTACTCAAAAATGGACATTTCCTCACCATTTACTGAAGTGTTTTAAAACTTTTTTGATTTTTTTTCTTCTGTTGAACACAAATGAATATATTCTGAAGAAACTGACATCCATATTAGGAAAAAAAGTGTTATTGGCTGTTTGTTTTCAACATACTTCAAAATATCTTCTTTTGAGATAAACCGAAAAAAAAAATTATTGGAGGGTGAGTAAATGATGACAGAGTTTCTATTGCATGAACTATCCCTTTGAAATCTAATTTAAAATATTAACAAAAGTAATATATCAATGATACAAAATTAACATTGGTATGAAAATAAAATTATTCGAATTAGTTGCTCAATTGAAATGTTTTTTTGTTTTTGTTTCAAGCAAATAAACAATTTTTTTTATGGTTTTAGTTTTAGTTAAGGATCAAAACAGACCATATAGATGTAATAAAGTAACAGTCCACATAAACGTTTCAGATTGCATCATTTCAAAGCATGAGGACGCATAACCTCATCTAAGATATGAACTATATTCATATCGTATGAGCAGGAGAGTCATTTGCCCTTTTAGAACAACATAGATGTTGATCTGTGGAATATATGAATAGAGCCATGACAGTGACATTTAAAAGAAAATGTCATTGTTCTTCAAAAAAGAAAACCAAACAAGAAATCCTTTCTCTTCTGTTTCATTTCTTTATGAGATTTTTCCCCTAGCAGATTCAATCAGTAGGAGGTTTCATACTCCTAATCAAACAAATGACACTGGCTAGGGTCTTTCTAGCATAATAAGACAAAATTATGATGGTAAAATAGGAGTCTGTCATCAAAAATCTGGTACACTTTCTCTAATAATGTCTTTCTCAGAGCACATCTGCTCCTTCGCTTGAGTTCTAAGAAGCAGATTAATCTCTCTTTTCCTCTCTTAGCATCAATTTACTGTCAGATTCAATCCATTCGGGTCTAAACACAGCAAATGTAGCTGTTTCTCACTAACAAGTTGCAAAACTGATGAATGTACTCAAACAGTATGCTTTTATTTTGTGCTGTTGTGTAATATTTTGCTCTTTAATGTTTATCTGCTTTTGTATGATTCTTGTTGCTGCTGTTTTGCTGCCTTTAGGGAAAAACTAAAGTTGAGAGATGGAATATTAGATTAAAGCAATAAGATTTTGATATCTGGTAAGAAACCATTTCTAGTAATTTGAAAAAACTCAATTTATCATTCATTTAGTAATCTTATACCACGAGACTATAAAATACATTTAAAAAACAGACAGACAGAACCTTAAAGCTCAGCAGATCTCACAGTATTCAGAATTTGTTTGTTAGTTTGATTTTCAATTAAAGGGATATAGTTCCCATAAAAATTTTAATTCTGTCATTATGTCTTTACTCACACTCTACTTGCTCACGACCTGTGTGAGTTTATTTTCTTGCTGTTGTTGAACACAAAATAAGACATTATGAATATTATTGGAAACCAGTAGCCATTGACTTCCATAGTATTTTTTATTTTTTACATTTTGACTGGATGTCATGACTAGACGGTGAATAAATGGTGAGTTGACTGACATTTTGGGGTGTACTATCTCTTAAAGGAGAAATTAAAGTTTATGCAACCTTAGAGCCTAAGGACATTAATCAAAAAAAGTGGCAAAAACAATACACTTTAAAATGCATTCATTCATTTTCTTTTTGGCTAAGTCCCTTTATTAATCAGGGATCGCCACAGCAGAACCGGCAACTTATATAGCATGTCTAACGCAGCGCATGCCCTTCCAGCTGAAACCCAACACTGGGAAAAACCCATACACACTCATACACTACGACCAATTTAGCTTATTTAATTCACCTGTACCTTATCTTTGGACTGTGGGGGAAACCAGAGCACCCGTAGGAAACCATGCCAACATGGGGAGAACATGCAAACTCCACACATAAATGCAAACTGACCCAGCCGAGGCTCAGACCAGTGACTTTCTTGCTGTGAGACGATCGTGCTACCCACTGTGCCACCATAACACCCTTTTTTAAAATCAAACCATTTTTAATTCAATATGCTTTAAAGTGTAATTTACTCCCAGTAGGCACACAACATAATAAGAAATTAATATTTGGTTGGATTTAGGTCATGACGTCAGGTGAACAAAATTGAATGTCTAGCCTGCATCTAAGGACAACGTTATTTTGACTTCCAATAAAACGTCAAATGTAACGTTTAGATCATGTTGATAAGTGACCAAAATCCAACTATGAGCCAACATCTTAAACATCATATTGACACCAAATACTGACATTTATTTGTCAGGTATAGCAATCAAAATCCAATGTCTGATAGATGTCATATTGGTAACGTCCACACAACTTCAACCTGTAACATCATTAGACATTAATATTTTGTTGATTTTAGGTTGGACTTTGGACACTGACGTCAGCCTGACATTGGGTTCTGATGTCAACATGATTTTCATTACCAAACAAAATGCAACGTTTCCATGACGTAGGGTTACAACGTCAATCTGACATCATGTTAACGTCCAGTGCCTGCTAGGCTCCTGTGATGGCAACGCTAAATTTTTAACCTCAAATGATCCCTCAGAAATCATTGTAATATGAGGATTTGGTGCTCTTATTATTAAATATTGAACATAGTTGTGGTGCTTAATATTTAGTACACTGAAAAAACGGCTTCTGCTGCTTTTTCTAAATGCTTATTTAAAATGAGTTGAAAATGCAATTCTTACGTTTTTTTGGGACAACTTAATTGTTTTATGTTCAACCTACTTAAATTTATAAAAATGATGAAGTTAACTAAATCGATTTGTGTCGGGAAAACATGAAGGAATTGTGTGGAACCAAGTATTTTTCACAGTGTACAAACTATGACTAAAGCTGAGACATTGAGGTAAATTTTCTGCATACTTCACCAGACAGTGGTTTAGCTAGTCAATATGCCATGTAACAGAAAAAGTAAGTAAACTATTATTATTTGGAGTTAATTGTAACCCATCTGCACTGGAAATTTATGCCAGAGCCCCATTCCATCTGAAAAGGAAAGAATTTGATGACTCAGAAAATCCTAAACTTTTAACAGGAGCTGTGTCAACCACAACGAGCAATTACCTGCACTGCAGGTCAGACAGTTTGTTCTTCCTTGTATTGCTGATGGCAGGATGACATAGGTACATTCTGCCATTTAACATGTAAAGACCATAAGTGAACCCAATTTTAAAAACTCAGTGTATTCTGTGGTACCTATTATCAGAATGACGTGAAACACTTCAGTAGCGGATGTCTGGATCAGTGTGTTTTCTGGAAAAAAAATTAAAGTACAAAAATTAAATCAAGAGCTATACACTTGCTCCATTTGTTGATAAAATGAATGCTGAATGGGGATATTTGTTAAAATCTTTCTCTCAACACGATACTAGAAAGCACTAAAGCTTTTATCATTAATGAATAGAACTAAAAAATAAAAAAAAAAACAGCAAATGTCAAGCAATAAAAATGTTTTGCCAAAGTGAAATAAAATGTGAGCTTGTATTAACAATAAATGACTAAACTCAAACTGCACTTAAGCTGCTCCATAATAAGAAAATGAACTAAAAATACTTCCCAGAAGTCCCTGTGTATCAAACTTATCACTTTTAAATCCACATAGTTATAGTAAATGGCTTATTTTTCAGACCCTCTGGGTGTTTTATATTGTATTTATTTGTTTAGATCATGTTTACTGCAGTAATTTAGGGTTGTACTTTATTATGATTTGTTCTTTTCTATCTTACACCATTTACAATCTTTATACAAACATTAAACTAGATCACTTATGACGAACTTTGATTCACCACGTGGCCATTTTAGCACCTGCATTGTTATGACTGTTATCCATATTTGGTTAAGTAGGTTATTATGTTCAGATTTTATTTGTGGAATGAAATGTACTGCACAGGCACTATAGTTGTAAATATATGACAACCACGGCGTGCAACCTTTATGGAAAACAGACATTGCATTATAATTGTATATTTTAGTCTAGTATTATCACTGACATGGTGACTATATCTATAACCACAGATTTACTTAAGATACCACTAAACATGTCTATACATTCATGGATATAACTGGTGGTTTCCAAGATTTATCTAGAAAAAAAAACAAAAAACAAAACATTTATTTGTGGTTTATTTTCGTAGGGTTTATACTTTTATGTAACATTTTTTAATTACAACAAACCAGGAGTAAATATCATAAGCCACACTGTGGATAATTTTAAATATAGTGCATAGTAATATGTAATAATATAAGTATCCTATACAGTATGATAATTATACACCGTGAAATATGAGGTCATACAGTAGCATCAGCAGTAGCCTAGGTCATACTAACCACTGACCTCGCACAACCAGTATTATAGCTTTACAACACTTCTTTGGTTAACAGAGTAACCTGTAATGCTTACTCTGTTCGTGAAGTAGAACACGGTCTTCTTTGCTGGCGCTCTAGACCGACTCACGTTGAAGGCTAAAGTCGAGGGGTCTTTAAGGGAGTTAACGAGTAAGCCAATAGTTAATCTTCTCCTGCTGTGCTAAAAAATAATAAAGCAAAAGTAATAAAGTTGGAGACCAAGCGTCAGAGCTGCGGCACGTCTAACTGGAAAGACAAGGGAAGGAAACAGTTCTAGTTTGTCGCTATGGACCCTGCAAAGTTTTCCAAAAAGCTCTGGTGCGCGCGCCAACAGCTCATCCTGGTACTCGCGCCGCTGCTGCTGCTCCCGCTGCTCTTCGTTGTGCCACCGAAGGTAAAACGTTGTTAAAATCAGTCACCTGCTGCTTTGAGCCTTTTAAATCACCCAGTTCATTAAAATTACTTAAATTTGTGCGTATATTGACTTATTCTTATATTTGAGATTAGCGCGAGCACTTTCTGAAGGGATAGTTCACTCCAAAGTGACTTCTCCATCATGATTGATTTAACCCTCATGCTACAAAATGACTTTTATTTTTATGTATGTAAGTCATTTTATCCCCTGTGGAACACAACAGAAATGTGTAGTTTTTAGGAGAATTTTTAATTTTTACACCACATTGGTGCAAGTAAACGTTGATGTAGCCTATTAGATCAGGTGTTTACATGTGAAGAGTTCAGATGCAAAAACCTCTAAATGCCATTAGAAATCTTCTTCTTAAATGAGCATTTTTCTTTTTTTTTTTTCCTGTGCAGTTTCAGATATTTCTCTTTTATGTCGATCAATAGGCTACTTTCATTGCTTTTCAAGTTAAATAGCAGCATATAAACATAGGAGACTGAAAGAAAATGCTCATTCTAGAAAAACATTTCAGATGGCATTTAGAGGTTTTTGCATCTGAACTCTTCATGTACAGATGCATACATGTGATATAGGCTTACAGAGATCCACAAAACTATTTGAGCTTGAAAAAAGGTGCCATTTGTTTTACAGAAAGATAGCACAAAGGGTCTTTTGAAGCAAAACTATTTACTAGAAGAAGCATTTTAGATTTTGTAAAAATAATAGATGCATCGTCAAAATGAACGCAGATGCTTTCTGTATGTCATATGGTCTTAAACATGCTTATAGTTAACATTATGAACAACACATGCACCCTTCACACACTGATCTGTTTAATAATGAGGCAAGAAAGAGTTAGTTAAAATAATAATAATGCATAAGGGCTAAAAAGTGTCATTATCTGTTAACATATTTGCAAATGCCAGTCTGTTCAGTGTGAAAAGTGTATATAATGTGTCTGAAATACGAGAAATTCTGCTTCAAATCTCATATTTAATACATTGCTTAGGGGTTTTAACTCTCAGAGAGATTTACACTAGCATAAATGTGCTGCCTCTGACTCTGAAAATGTTGCTGATGTACATTTACTGTAGTCCTAAGACCAGCAAATTAATTTCCATTAAGTCTCAGTAATCTCCAATAACTCATCATTGGATCCACATAACATATCCATCTGTTTTTTTGTTGTTGTTGTTGTCAGGAGGGCAAATGTTTGTATGTAGTACTGCTGATGGCGGTGTACTGGTGCACCGAAGCACTTCCACTGGCGGTCACTGCTATGCTTCCCGTGTGCCTCTTTCCAACCATGGGAATCCTGCCATCCAAGAAGGTCTGTCCACAGTACTTCCTCGAGACGAACTTCCTGTTCCTGAGTGGTTTAGTGATGGCGTCTGCTATAGAGGAGTGGGGTCTCCATCGCCGCATAGCCCTCAAGGTGCTGAAGATTGTAGGAGTGAAACCTGCATGGTGAGAATAATTCTGTGTCAAAATCAAGAAACATTGTAATCTCCACTCTTCAGTTAGATAGTACACATCTATAGTGTAAATAGTGTAAACAGTGGCATGGAAATCAGGTGTCAAGTCTGATAGATTACCTTATTAAATTTTTATTTTTTAAGGCACAGTATGTAATTTTCACCTCTAGAAGGTGCATATTCACCCATCATACATCAGAGGTGTATTTTGAAGATACCATGACCATGAGTGTGGAATCATAGGTGCTGTCGTGTTTATAACTGTGTCACTAGTTAAAAAAATATCTTTATTTGAACATTCTTAGAAACATTTGGAATAGTCTAAGTAAATAAATCTGTAAAAATATAATAATAGTAGTGGTTTTAGGACATTTTAATGAAAAAAAACCTTACAGTATTGTGCCTGTATTAAATCTGTATTATTCTTTTGAAAGTTACATGTAAACGAGGATCTATTTCTAGTTTTTAAGTGTTAAAGTCCAAGTTTTTTTTAACAGTGTGGCCTATTTGATACCTTTGATACAATATGTACATAACAAGTTAATAATTGTAGATAGGATTGGCTGTGAAGTTGTTTATTTTTATGACAATATAGAGTCTATACAGAAACATAATGCTTATAGAATATAGATACTGCATCCAGTGTCTTATTGACATATTTAGCACTGATTTCTTTGTGGCTTGTATTACTATGCACAGTACTGTGTGTACATTGACAAATTTTTTTGGACCAATAATTGAAGTAATAGTTGCATAAAAGCTTTGACATGGCTTGTCTTTTTTCCCTAAAGGCTGATTTTAGGCATGATGATCACTTCCTCTTTTCTGTCAATGTGGCTGAGTAATACAGCCACAACCGCCATGATGCTGCCCATTGCTAACGCCATACTGGAAAGCCTGTTTGGAAATCTTGAGACTCTGAAAGAGAACTGCAAGACCAGGAGTGATCCAGAGGGTAAGTACAGTAGGAACAAACTCATAACGTGTGTTGCAAGAGTGTTCAGAAATGAAAGTTCCCTCTTATTTACCACATTTTTATTAAATCATCAGTCTTCATGGTATGGGTCAATGATTACTTTGGTCTGAGAATTTTTGTTTTGTTATATGCATGCAATCAACCTGCACACATGAGAACATAATATACAACCCGAACAGAGAACTTTGCACTAAATTTTTCCATCAAAGCTTTTTTGCTGGATGTTAGAATTCCTTTTAACACAGACACTGGTATGGCTTTACTTTTCAAAAGATTTTTTAAATCAGAAATTAATTTAACATGAAGGTTACTCATATTTGAAAAGTATTTCTAATTAACAAAACATAAAAATTCCTCTGCAGGTGATTCACAGGTGAAGATGCATGTGCTTCCTGAAAAACAGATATTGACTGTAGAAGACAGGTGAGTGAGACTCCTAAAGCTTAAGGACTAAAGATTTTATATACATTTACTGTGAAACTATTATTTTAATTGTGGATTGACTCAATTATTGGATAAAATTATGTTTATATGTCACAACTATTCCAGGGCTACATATTTGAAAAACCACACATATTGTATGTGCCCTGGCATATGCATTTTGTGTTGATATGGGGAGGTATGAAGATGCTGACCACTGTTCCTTTTTGCCCAAGTGTATAGGTTTTCTCTTGACAATGGTGGGAACCTATAAATCTATGAATGAATGGTGTGTCACCCACCTCACACACCTTATTCTTACATAGTGAAAATTCAGTAGTTTTGGTGCTGTTACATCTGAACATATCTACATTGATGCTAAGTCTATGCCCCTGATTTTGGCGCTATTGCACTGTTACCGAAACCAGGTAAAACAAAACCAAAAAAGGCACTATGAAATCATGGTAAAAGCATGTGGGCGCAAAGCAATTTTCTCTTCTAGTTTGTTTTTGAAAACACTATTGGTTGGGATAAGTCGATAGTCAGTACAAGCTGACATACCCACAACAATCCAACAAGGCAGACTTTTTTTGCACGAATCCAAGAAGGATGTGTAAATGCCACTTATGATGAGTAAACAGGGATCAGTAATGTATTTCAGATTTGCAGAAATGTACACAACAGCCTTTAGTGAATTTACGAGAATGATGTATGGCAAGTATGAGAAATCGGTGTTGTTCGCTTTTGAGATTGCTATAATGCACAGTACATTGTGGCCTGAAATAAATTTGTGAATTAAAAAATGCAAGCTTACGACCACATATTTCACAATTCCCAAAAATGCAGCCCTGGGCACATATTCCACTGAACCTTGGTTGCATTTTTTAGCCTAATGTAATGTGAACTACTCCATAAACGTATTAGATCATCCTTTCATACTCTTAACGACTAAAAGACTCTATTCACTCTGTAACCTCATAGACCCGACTGGACAGACAGATCCGAGCAAAGGAACCAGGAAGAGGTCAGAAGAGAGGCAGAATACCAGATGAAAGTGTGGAAAGGATTTTTGATATGCATACCTTATGCTGCAAGCATCGGAGGAACTGCAACCCTTACTGGCACAGCTCCTAACCTGATCCTGGTGGGTCAGCTCAAGAGGTATACCCTTTTTACTAGGTTGCCATGGCAAATTGCTAAAGTAATACTTTTGCATTCAAACTTTTATGCATCTGCATTCACTCACCAGACGCTTTCATCTAAAGTGACTTGCACAGGTGGAATGCACAAGCTGTTTATCTTAAAAGCATCTTTGTGAAGCAATGCAAGTTTCAAATTACTCTGAAGAGTAGAGCAAAGTGTAAGAAACAGTGAGGGATTAACATAAAAACCTCACTGTAAATGCACATGGGTTATTGGGTAACACTTTAAAAGGCTGTACTTGTTCATGTTCGTTAATGCATTAGTTAACATGAATTAACAATGAACAATACATCTGTTAAGCATACTTAATATGTGTTAATGTTAACTAGATGTTTATTAATGTGTTAATTTATACAATAGTTAACACATTAGTTAATGTATTAGTCAACATAAATAAATAATGAACAAATGTTAGTAACACATTAGATAATGTCGGTGTAACTGAGGACGCTGACAACAGAGTAAAGGATCCACATGCAGTTTATTACAAGAGTAGGCGTACAAGCAATAATTACACACAGGGCTAAACGGGAACATGCAGGGAAATCCGGAAGAGTCGTCACGTAACAGGAAGATGGTCAATGCAGAATAACAAATAAAACAAGCAAGGGTCAAAAACATGGAGAGACTAAAACAGCAAACGCTTTGTAACGTTACAAGGTTTGAAACCAACAAGACTCAGCATTGTGAGTGTTTGAGAGGTTTAAAAATAGTCTGTTTCATTAGTCCTGAACAGCTTCAGCTGTGTGTGTTTGCAACCATGGGGGATCTGAACCAGGTGTGTGATTGAAGTGCATGGTGGTATTTGTAGATCATTAAAGTGGCAGATTTGTAGTTCTTCAATGATCTACACAGGCTGGATTGCTTGTGACCGTTACAGTCAGAGTAGTGTACACTACATACGGTTCCTTATTTCCTTAACAAATTAACAAATGCTTTGTTGATGGTAAATCAAGTTATTTACTCTTGTCCTATCAGTGTTTTTTTTTTTTTTTTACTTGTCAGCCACTGCCAGCATTTTTCATGATTTTTTGATGATTTAGTTCATGACATGAACTAAGTTTGCCCTCAGAATCTTCTGCCAGGAATATATGATAGCATAGTATATTCCACAACAAAGAACCAAGCCTCTGATTTTAAACAAAAATAAAAAATAAAAATAAAACATTTTATTCTATCTTTATGTGTTTATGTTTTATGCAGGTAGGTTTCTTCATGCAAAAAATATGTTTTTGCCTTTAAAGTGAAATAACTGAACACAAACATAGGATGCTGAGAAAAATGCAATAAAAATTTTAGAAGAAAATGTCAGGTGGCACTTCATACTTTTCATAGTTATACAGTTAATTCTCAGCTCTAAAATATTTAACAGCTTAGTACATAAAGCATAATATTATCAGCCTGATAGCAGATGCTGTAAGAATACTGCTATTCATGTCAGTATTATCACTGGACGACACCAAGGCAATGTTTTTATTGCAATCTGCAGTGTTAATGAAAAAAAGTCAAAGATGAAAATATGTTTTCAGATCATACTTAATTTCACAGAATTCAATCAGTGCTGTCAAATTGAGTGCATTAGCTTTAATTAAATACCATCATGAAGAACATTTCAATTCTCATTGCCATTGGATGAACCTTGAAAACATTGGATGAGCTACTGAAATGTTTAGTATAGATTTCTATTCTTAGCTCACTTGTTTTTAATCCATGTATGAAATGAAATAAGACACAGTT